>NW_010158940.1:0-45627 GCF_000695765.1 Mesitornis unicolor | reverse complement strand
AACAGTACAGTAGAGACTCATATGAGAAGGTGGCTGCTCCCTAAGAGGCTGTGTCTCCAAGGGCAGTGTGTGCTGGAGCAGTCTGTGGGAAGGACTATACCATGCAGATGGGAAGCCCACACTGGAGCAGTTTGTGAGGAAAACTGCAGCCATGGGCAGACCCGTAGAGGAGTTTGTGGAGGACTTTTCTCTTGTGGGAAGGATGCCATGTGGAAGTAGGGGAAGAGTGGGAGGAGTCCTCCCTACTCCTGAAGAGGAAGGAGTGGCAGAGACAGCATGAGATGAACTGACTGCAGCCTCCATTCCCATCCTCCTCTGTGCGGCTGGGGAGGGGGAGATAAAGAAAACTGGGAAGAAAGCTGAGCCCAGGAAGGGGTGGGTGAAGGTGTTTGACTTTGAGATCTGGTTGTATCTCTCACTATTCCATTCTGATGCTACTGGGAACAAATTAAATTAATAGTTCTTTTCCCCAAGATGAGTCTATATCTTTTGCCCGTGACCATAAGTGGTGAGCAAACCTTCCCTGTCCTTTGTCTTGGCCCATGAACTCTTTGTTGTATTTTTCTTCTCCCCATCCTATGGGAAGGGAGTGAGGGTCTTAGAAGTGAGTGAATGGCATTGCGGTGCTCAGTTGCCTGCTGGGCTTAAACCACGACAGCTGCTGGGATGTGTTTTCTCTCTGTATGTAAGACATGGAGTCCTAAAAAAAGAGTTGCCCAGGCACTGCTCTGAAAATTCAGTCTACGCTTCATGCACTTGTTGTAGGAGTTTGTTGCGTATTGACACTTCTACCACAGCAGTGGAGAGGAATGTCTTATTAAAGTTGCTGGTTTCTACTACATGACCTTTTCAAAAAGCATTTTACATTTTACTTAAGATTTCTAAGCACTTGAAAGCCTACTATTCATACTACATTTCTGTCCCGTTTAATTTCCTCACTCCTCTTCTGTCTTGAAAAAATTAGAAACCAGACAGGATTTATTCTAGCTTTGAATGAGAGACTAATTCTTAATGGGATGTAAACAGGACCTTCTCAGAAACATCATTATATCCTTACATGGTTGAAGATACACGTGACCAGTGACTGAATAATAAATCTGGGGTGCTCCTCCACTGAGAGAATTAGAAGTGTCAGGGCATGAGCCTAGGCACTGAGACGTACCTGTGATACTGGGGAGCTGTCCCAACAGTGCCTAGTATGCTTCTGGACCACGCCGGACTACACAGAGGGTACCAGTTTCAACTGCATAGGCTGGTTCCAGGCTTCACGTGCTCCTAAGCAAACTGGCAGATACTCATGTTACTCTCAATTATGTGTCTTAAGTAAATTTCAAATACATCATGGGATAAAGTCACAGTTCAGGCACCTCTGCCAAGAAAGCTGTTCAGAAAAGACAAAAGAGTGTGGGAAGAAGCAGGTGTGAAGCTGGAAATTGCTTTGCCTTTGCAGCAGCTAGATGAAAACCCATGGGGAGAGAGCTGGAGAAGGGCTGCAGAGAGGACCCAGGGTTACAGCTTCCACAGCTGAAGAAGCCACGGGGGTAAAAAGTTTAAAAAAAAAAAAATGAGGTCCAAAACCTTTGGAGGTGCAAGGAGCTGGTTGCAATGTTGAGACTCCAGGAGGAGTGTCACTGAATTACCCTTTGGTGAAAGGCCAAGGTCCTCAGCAGACAGCTCATGCTTCTCTATGCAATTTTGCCAGCATAATATAAAATACACCCTGGTGTTTGCCTCCTCAGTGCACCCCCATTTTCTGAGGAGAGGAATGTGTAGGCTAAAGGTAGAGAGCAGTGGCACAAGGATTAAGGTCCCTGAGGGCTTCATTTTAATGTTTCTTTCTTAGAAGCGCATTTCTGGTGCCATGCTGGGATGCTAACAGATGAAGCACGTCTGGCTCCATATCCTGTAATACTTCAAACTTTTATCTTCTGGTCCAGTGAGGAAGTGATGCAGAACTGAAATGCCACCCATACTGCGACAATTCAATTGTTGTTTTATATTTTAAAAATGACCTGTTGTTCATGGAAATATGACAACACCAGAAAACCAGTAAGAACTAGCTGGAATTGTTTACTTGCCTTAAACTTCAGCTTTTAACTGCTGCAAATCCATGTTTCTTTTGCAAATATTTGCTAGTGGTGGGGCCAGCTGGATTAAAATAATTGGGCTTGGAGTATCAGCCCAGCATTATAAGCAGTGCAAGGCCAAAAGGAAGCCATCAAAAAATGTTTTTATTGTTTCTTCACTTTTTATTGTATCTTAGAATACAAAACGAGATTTGACATTGAATGACATACGCTAATCCCAACAGCTTGTGTCCTTATGTCTTTGAAGTATATCAATGACATACTTAGCTCTTTTGACACCATTTCAGACTTTTGCAATTCCGTCTCAGCATTTAAAATGTGTTTGCTGTAAGTGGAAAGGGTGATGGCAAAACACTTCAGCTCTACTTCCGAATGGAATGACTTTGAAATAGGTACCTCTTTCTGGCAATGTAAGGCTGGTTACTGCTGTAGCCCAATCAGGGCTGGTTGCCTGAGAGCTTCTAAACATGAAGGTGAGCAATAGTGGGTGATGAAATATGTGCATATGCACGTATGAGGCTGAACCCATGATTGTATATAATTCAAGAAATATGTGGCTTGATCTCCTGAGCACTTGTGTAAGTTACTTGTGTCCATCTGATACTGTGAGCAACTAACAATGGGGCTCTACAAAAGACCCCAAAACAAACCAGGACAAGGTATTTGAAACAAACTCTCCAGTTACAAAAACAAATCTGTATCCTTTTCTACACTAGGTAAGACATAGTTCTAGATCAACTATGCAAGCAAAGAAAACAGCTTTTTTAGTAAAGGAACTGTTTTTGAAATTGCAGACCAGGTAAGTACTCTGTATGTTTTTTAAAAAAATTGTGTTCTTCTCTTTAAGTTTCTTTATTAAGTGTTATTCTCAATAAAAATGGACTGATATTTATTTAATAGGCTTCTATTTCTAGAGTTGCTAAATCCTTTACTGCTCCACTGCAGTAAGAGAAAGCCAAGTGATTACTGATGTATGCTCTAACTAATAATTGTTCTCTTTTTCCAGATCTGTGTCAGCACCGTCATTGCTCCCATTTCAATAACAGTAGATGGGAAAATAGGCATAATTTAAAACTTGCTTAGCATAACATGGGTGGGGGGTGTACAAAACCAGACAAAATCAAGCAGCCAAGCAGAGATAAAATGACTTGTTCAAAAAACGCCAGTGATTTAATAATTTGGGGCTGAGTGAGGTGTATACTAGAAAGACCACTTAGCTGATGGCTAAGAGGAGATAACTGTGTGGAGTGTCCTTGCTGTGTGCATAAAGGCAGTGGTATCTAAAGGTTAAAAACGGATGCATGAGGACCTGCTAGGAAACAATTCAGGGCTGAACATGCATGAGGTCAAGTGTGAAAACACTTTCCTGCTTATTCTGTTTTTCATCTCCAAGCAGAGAAGAAATCAATAATCCCATGTAGTGCACACTTCTGTGTAAGAACTAACCACCCCATTCTGGGTAGCCCATTCACATGAGCTCCATGCATTGCTAGTAAAAAAAAAAAAAGAAATAAAGGATCTTTTTTCTCCATTGTCACAAATTAGGAACAGTATTTTACTTCTTCCCCTTGGTGCTGCTTTAAATGCAGGTTAGCTGCACACCTGAGAGGGGCACAGAAGGATACGTACACCTATTTGGATATAAAATGAAAATAAGACCCATGAAGTGCTTTGACTTCTGCAGACTCTGTAGGCAAAGCTGAAATGTCTGAGAATGGGAGGAGTATTTGCCCTAATTCACAGAGCAGCATTTTACCATTCTCCTCTCTTTCTCTTTCCTTCACACTCTCTTTAAACAGCGGTGATTGCCTACAGGAGCTGAGGCAGGGACTCTCAGACCCCATTCCATCAGTTGGCTCCTTTCAGTGTGGATGATTTTCTTTTCTCCGTTAGCAAACATTGATTTTCTTAGTTTTGTTTCTTTGGAGCTTTACTCTCCAAGGCTCTGCTTGCTCTCATTGTGCTGCTGCAGATCGTCAATAACAGCAAAAAAACCTGACAATAATGTTGGCTACTTACCTGCTGCTTTTGAGCCAGCAGAGAAAACACAAAAGCACAAAAGGAAGCAGAAGGACTATGCTCAGGTGGTTAATCCCTTAAAACCCTCCTCTGCTGTGATGCCAGCAGCAAAGCTTGACAGTGGTTGGGCTGCAGCTGAGCAGAGACCTCTGCCTAGCTCTGGAGCCAGCAGCATCCCTTTGGTTTGCTGATCTTTCGTGCATCTCCATCTGATTTACCCACCCCTTGTAAACGCTTTAGGTAGGGACCATCGTTTCGACTGCTGTCACAGAGAAATATTGCCCTTCATGCTGTTTAAACCCGGTCTGGATCGAAGAGGTTTGGTTACTCATTAGTGATATGTAAGCAACGAGCAACCACTGAAGCATACATTCGGGATGAATGGAGCAGGCGAACCACAGCACTAGACTTTGAGAAAACGTTAATGAATGTCTACAAATTTCTGATGATCCTTCTATAAAGAAAGCCAGGATGTTTTATACCTATGCCTTCACATGCTCCCCTTGGCAGTGGGGATCCCCTGGGTGCGCACACTACCTGTGAGACATGTGGGATCCTCAGCCCCGTGGGTCGCCCTGCTGTTCTCCCCAGCTTGCTGAACCACTTCCCAGATGGCATTTCAACCCAGGGGATTTCATTTCTAGAGAGACATCTCCACTGTCTTCTGTACGACAGGCTTGGCCTGACTTAACCCCTTTTCTTTACTTAAAACATCAGGTTGTGGGCTATGTGCTTGTCACGCTTGTGTTCCCACGGACCGCAGCAACGAGGCGTAAAATGTGTGCTATTTGCAATGTGCCTGTAGTCAGTGCTGAGCAGTGCAGAGATGCTGATGTGCCTGAGTTAAAACTCGGTCTTGGGAATGCAGTGGTTGAAAAGGCTGGTTTGGTCTCTTGTTTTGCAGATAGAACACAAATGCCTTGAACTTTTTATTTTTAATTGAAGTAGCTCAGGATTTAGTTACCACTGCTACAACAAAAGGTTTTTCCAGAACCATCCTCTTCAGAGGCTTAAAAATATTTGTCTAATTTCCATCCTAAATATATTCATGACCACTTTCTACCCACCGGTGCTTGCATGAGCAATGTTCATTAGTCTGAATAACAGCTATTTCACAGGCTGCAGCACTGGAGGCCTGGTAGAAAGCCCCAACAGCCAGGCAGACTTGTGGGCATCCTAAATCCATTTTTCAAGGAATTCTTCAAGGCTGAGGAAACAGCTTGGTGAGAGTGCTGTGTGGAAGCCAGACTCTCAGCTGGGGGGGAATGCTAGCAACAGTAGGAAAGATTTCTGGATGAAACCCAATGAATGCATTATTATACAGGATTTTACATGCAGTGGGACACAGTTTCGCTTGAGAGTGGAAGCCAGATTTTCCTTGGCCATTATCCTATCTCCCACACCTGATGCAAGATGGCTTCCAAGGGGAGAAAGAAACTCTCCAGAAGAAAGTTGAATCTTCGTTGGAGATTTAGCTACACTGCCTTAGATTTTACTAAACAAAAGGAAAAGAAGATTATTGCTTTAGCTTGCATGCCAGAATACTTAGCTCATCATGTAACACTTTGCGGCTGTGATTGCGTTGTCCCAGGGGAGCCTCTGTGACACCTCCTGGAACTGCAACAAAAGAAGAAGTGATTTGTGGCTTTGCATCTGTGAACTGGTTGTGCTCATTTATCGCGCTCTTGGTAGGCAGTGAGAGGTTGGCAGATCTGCTACCAACCAGCCTTTATATCAGAAAAACAATCTGTACCCCAGTGCTGTAGCCCCTTCTTCTGACCAGGGGCACTTGAGGAACTTTCAGCTTCAAGAACCTGAGGATGGTCAGCAAAAGTCCCATGCAGGCTCTCTTTTCTCAGCATGTATGCCAGTTCTCAGCCAATGCAAAGATCACATTGCTGTAAATGGCCAGAATACAATTTTCACCTTCTGTTGGAATATTATCTTCCATTGCATGAAGTATGGCTAAATCAAATCATCAGAGGCTTTTCTGGCATAATGTTGAAACTAATAGTGGCAATAAGCTCTGATTTGATTGCCTCAGAGTGGGGATACTACCTTGTCAAGGTATCTCCAAAATTTAGTATAAGATGTCAAAGTTAAGTCACAACTTCTTATTGACACTCCTAGAGAAGTTCTTGAGCTGCTTGGACCCCTTCCAAACTAGCATAAGCCTGGAGGGGCCTCCACAAACATGTCCTCTCCATATTGGATTAACTTTCACTTTTAAAGTTTCCTGGATTTCTGCTTATAGCACCCAGTTTTGTTTGTGTTTGCCTAACAAACAGGCACTCTTCAATAGCTTTTCTACCCAGCACTGATGAGCCTACTTGCTTTCTCTGAGGAGGAGAAAACTGTTTCCATAGTTTTCATATCACCAGCTTTCCAAACCACATCAAGAAACTATTTTGAGGATTATTTTTTTTTTTGCAATATTTGTATAAAGTGCAAACACTGTTAGCTTTAGTTTTAAATATTGCCTTCTCAGAGTTCACCGATGACTTTCAGATAGTTGGGAACATGCTATTATGCATCTGGCAGACATCCTGGGAAATTTATGAGTGCAACAAGCCTTCAGTTCTTCAGGGGTCTTTGAACAAACTTACATGTCAGCATGATGAGAATAAGCAGCAAGCTGCTGTTGCTAGTCAGGGACCTTATAAGACTGCCCAGGGATGGGAAGTTTTGGAAATTAATAATGTTTACACTTTAAGTTTTGCTTTCAAAACGTAGATGAAAATAGTTGCCTGTGAATGTGAAACCAGATCAAAAAGAACTTGCATAACTCTGGAAATAGGTTTAGATGTATGGATCATTTACCAACTTGAACAAGGTAAATAAGTGAACTGGCTGATAAACAGTTTTGCTTAAGTGCATGCAGCAAAATGAGATGTGCCTGCTGAAGGCTGGCTTGTACCATTTCAGATTCATAGGGCAGGAAGCACAATGCCAGGACTTTGAGGAATGGACCACTTGAGCTGGAAGTCTAGTTTTAAGTACAGGGAAGATTTTATGCAAAGATGCGAGGCAGTTTTTCTTTCTGGAGTTCAGGAGACAATTAAGCTGTCATGTTTCAGGTTGCTGCATATCACTGATGGACATCTTACAAGACAGCTCATGTTGTTTATGTATAAGTTGCATGTGGCTGGACTTGCACAATGGAGTCATACTTCCATACAGGATCCTATGATGAGGGTCTGCCCTTGGACTGTTGCTTAATGGGGAAGGCAACATGATGGTATTTGGCTGTTGTTGAGAGAGTCTGGGTGCAAGATAAGCTTCTTTTGAACATGAGGCTGTACCAAAGACCTCAGATATTTCTGTATGTGGTATGAGACAGAGGGAGGCAGAGCCCTAGTGACAGAGGTGTGTGGGGTAGGAAGCACCTGGGTAAGTCTCCCACTCAACAGTGGCATTATCTGGTAAGAAGAGATTCATACCTTACTGAACTGTGCTATATTTAGCCCCATAAACTCCAGTCTACAAAGAGGTAACCCACAGCCACAGCCAGGTACCTCCAGACTACTGTAAATGAAAATTTTTCGTAGTCTTGCCACTTTCCGTAACTCAGGAGCCAGTGCCGAGATGTCTTCTAGTGCTTCAGAGGAAGCCAGTTTTGGTAAAACACCATTGTAGTTGAAAGTAGCAACAGTAGATCCTTTGTTGGAGTGGACAGGAGCAAGGCACCTGTGGGGCTGTCACCAAACATTTTGACAGGGCAGAAGCACCTCTGGGATTTGGGAAAAACACACAAGTTCTCCTGCAGTAACCTAAAACCCAGTTCCTGGAGACATCCCAGGTCATGGAGTGCGGAGAGGCAGCTGCAGGAGTCTTAGTGCCTGGCATACAGCGTAGGTGTCACTGGGAGCTTGGTTATGAGCATATGAGATCTGCTGTGCTGCCTTAGCCAGCTGGCCTTGGGAAGCACTTTCCCCAGCACATGGGTGTTTTGCAGCCATGTGCCATGGGCTGGACACATCCCTACAACAGCATTTTCAGAGACAGTCAGCTCCTCCTGGAGTTGAGGGTCTCCATGTCCACTACAGTGTGATCCTAGGCTTTTCTCCACAAGACCTTAAAGATTCTGGGCCTTATAGTTCTTTGGGCAAAGATTACCCCTTTCTGCATATCTTTAGAGCATCAAGAAGGCCTGAGCTTGACAGGAGCCATCAAACAGAGAGCATTGCTTGAGTGAAATATAAAAAAAAGGACCATTCTTCGCAAGGTGGGCTTATTCTAAGAATAAGAAGACGCTAAAATAACTATTATTTGGAGCCTGAAAGGCTTGACTTTGCAAAGTCAAAGTAATTTTAAAGTGAACCTACTTTCAAGTTTATTCTAACTGGATTTTTGTCATTGTTTTTCTCAGCAAAAGAACAGGTGGTCAGGGCTTCCATAGGCTCATAGTGCCTTTATGCTTATGTGTCCTGCATTGCCCTGCATCAGTAGTAAACAGTACTGTAAAATAATAAAAATAATGAAGTTAAAATTTTATGCTGTGTTGTTGTTTTGTCTATTGTTACTAACAGAGATTCACAGGAGAAGAGTGGCAATTAAAAAACTGCTGGAGTGAATTCAGGTCATTTTTAATGGTGACATTAGGAATGAAATGCTAATTACAAGTCAATATAGCGAAGGCTTACTACTACTGCAGGAACTTCTGGGAAACATCACACCTAAGGGGATGTAACCACTGAAGGGGTATCTCAGATGAGCACATGTGCCAAAAGAGAAGAGGACTGGGACACTAAAGCTAAAGGAAGAATTCAACCTGAAGAGAACCGACTGTGTGTGCTTGCATAAGCCCTAGGACACACCAGCTGTGAAGAAGTTTGAAAAGGATGAACAAGGGTCCATTTGTGTTGGCAGTAGCCTAAAGGGAGATGCTGTATCTAATGGACAGGGAACATGTGAGACTTTCATAGCCCAGCCAAATGCAAGGAGAGGCTTGTTACTGCTGCTCTGGCCAACGATGAGCTATTGCCACCCCAAATCACCAAACTGGCTTCATGGCAACTGGCTTCTAGAACTGGCAGAGCAAGGTGAAGAAAGGACAGGAAAAGCATGTTTTGAAATACGGAGGCCACACATTCAGTCCCTGAATAGACCTTGTCAAAGGTCCCTGGGTGCAGTGCAGTTTTTAGGCCTTTTGTTTTATTTTTAGATCAGACAGATTTCTACTGACTCAACTTGTTCTTTATTCCATCCCATCAAAGTAGAAAGGCAAAAAGCTTTCCCAGTATGTGCCACACAATCTGAGAGCTATTGTTCACCTCAGTACAGCTAACAGTATTGGAAAAGGCTTGTCTTCTACTTTATGTAATATTTCAATATATAGAAATTTTACTTATGTGAAACATTATTATAATATAATGGACATAGAAAGCAAATGCTGCCAGTGGGACCGTGCGAATCAATACTGATGCATCTCCCTTCTATTGCTCAATACTCCAGGAGCCAAACAAAAAGCACAAATACTATTAAAGTATTTTTTTTCCACTCAAGAATTTTAAAGTTTTGCTTGTAGCTGCTGTTACAGACCTAACCATAAAACCAGAAGATTGGCTGCACTGAGCCAAGCTAAGGATCCAATATCCTGTCTTTGGCAGAGAGAAATAACAGATGCTCGGAGAAGGAGTGTAGAAATAGCACATTTATGGAGTGATCTTTCCCCTGGTATGCACTCACCATTTCCAGCAATAACTGTTTAAGAGTTTCCTGCACCAGCCGTGGCATCCAGACCATCACATTTAATGAGGGACTCTTCTCACTGGGTTGTCACCAGGTTGTTGTAATTAGATCTTGAGTAATTCCCTGCCAGCTGGAGCTGGGCAGAGTCCAGACGGTTTCCAGAAAGGGCTCCGAGGCACAGTCCTGGGGGCAGACCTCCTGCTTGGCACCCTCTCCTGAAAGGCAGACCTGTCACTCATCTGGTCCCTGGGCGGTGGTGGCTGTGTGTGCCAAGTGCCTGGCCACCAGCACAGCTGCCCTCAAACCCACCCTGGCACAGGTGCTCTGGTCTGCAATCTTGTTTCTCAGGATGAAGTGACAATTAAAAACAAACAAACAAAAAAAGGAGAAACACAAGTGTTTCCAGGAGCCCTCCCAGTAACTTTTACTGCTGGAAAGCTGTAATTTTACCTATGTTTGAGGAAAAAGAGGTAAAGTCTTACAATTCCCTATGGTTTGCTGAAATAGTTTTCCACAAACTAAGCATCCTTCTTTATAAATGTGTTAAGTGGTCGAATGACTGCTGCTTCCCTTAAGTCTAAGACATTTCTAGAATACATTTGGTCCATCCAATTTTGATAAGCCCAAGTGTTTTCCCCCCTCCCATTATTTTCCCTTTGTGCTCAGACCTGCTAACATCCTCCCTATATCTGCATGTGAGAGGCCTTGCTATGTGTTTGGGGGTGTTATGAGTCCATGTAACCACTCGAGCATCACATATCCGTGATGGAGCGTGAGGCAGCTCTGATCTGAACAGGATCAGACTTCTGGCTGACTGTGCTTGGAAAATGCACCTGCCCTGGCCCCCCAAAAGGCAGAGAAAAATGAAAAATCCCAAACAATTTACAGATCTTTTTATTCTGGAGCCATGGAAAAGCTGTACTTCACATAAATGCTCCGTGGTCAAATCCTGAGAAAGCACTGCTGAGCTCAGCTTCCTTCCAGGTCCTGCAGCAGGGCTCCCCCAAGGCTGCCCGTTACTGAGACATGCATTTTTCCTCCATCTGGGAAAACACAGCTCTGTAATTCTACTTGGCGTGGTGCTGGGTTTGTGAACTTGACCACATCAGGACTGGGGATACAGCTGAAACCACAGCCAGCACTGCAGACAATGAGCAAACCAAAGCTTAGCTATGAGAGAGTCAGAGGCCTTAGGGTGCCGCATTGCAGTGAAAAAAATACATCCATACATCTGGTCATGGGCTCAGTCCTTACACACTGCATTTCTGGGGAACGTCTAATTCATCCCAGTTCAAGAATAAAACAACCTGTTTGCTTCAAGGCAGAAACAGCTGTTGAGACTCTACTGGTCCCTCACATCTCTGGCCTTGAACAACTTGGCTGGATCAGCCTAAAGGAGAAGCCCATAGCTTTCAAGCTGCAAAAGGGATCATTTCAGTGAAGGGCTGGGTGATGTACGAGACGTCTCAGCCACCTTGGGTGAGTTGCTCTGCTGGATGTTGGTTTGCCACAGAAGCAAAGCAGCCCTGAGGGTTATCCAGCAGCTGAAGAGCAGAACATTCAGAAACATCACTTATCTGCAGGCATGTGCTCAGTGTCAGCCATGAACACTTGTAAAAAGGCAGATCATGGAAAAGTGAAGATCCTTTTTGGCTGCATTGTGAGGGCTGAACAGGGAAAAGCATAGGAGGAAGCATGTATGACACCTACAAAAGAAAGCAGTAAGCACCTTTGATTAGGAGGCTGTCATGTTAGGGAACTGCTGCTTATGCTTTTACCATCTCCTTCTACCTGTTGCTCAGAAAAGCCTCCTTAGAGAGCAGCTTCACTCTCATTTCACTACCTCAACACGTCCCAGACTTCTTTCCAGTGGTGCTTGTACATCGCTCCTTCTCACCCAACTAACCTCCATGCTGGCAAGTCTGAGTAGGTTCAGTCTGGTTGATTTCTTTGAGGGACAGCACTTTTACTGATGAGGTTGACACCTGAAATAAAGCAAGGTGTCATCGTTCTGGGTCTTGGTTTCATTAATCCTCATGGCTTTGCGGCAGCCTAAAACAGAATGCTGCAACATCATCTACAAGAGGAACTGTTTTTCCTTTGTGCTTTGTGAGGGAATTAGTTGTCTCTCTGATAATTTTGCTGTGCACTATGCACTTGCTTGCAGGTGTTAGTAAAGATAATTTTTGTGCCAATTAAAGCTCTGACTTGGCACAGGGATCATATAGCTTCACAAGTTGCTTTTCTCCTGCCTGGAGAACATATGTTTCCCTCCTACTTCTCACCTCAGCTTTGGGGACAGCACCGTGCTAAACAGTGGCACGACCTGTCTTCCTGAGCTGCTCTGTATAATTTTAAACAGGAGCTACTGGAGACACATCTGAGACAACCACTGCTGATGGGGTGACCCCACATCCTTTCTGCCACATGTGACAGTGGCCCCAGTGTGGCCCCATTTCCTTTGCAAATAATCTCTAACATTCCCCTTGCTACCATAACCCCCCCTTATGGGGAGCCTCTTCATGGTTGCACACACCACCACCATGATGCCCCTGGCACCGTGAGGACTAGCCCATCACAGCTATGTAGCAGTCAGTGGTGATGGGGGGACACCAAACTCTTGAGATGAAAACAAAACTAACATCTGCAGGGAAGGTCTGTAAAGATATCCTGAAAAAAATGATTCTATGCATCTTACATTCTGCCTTTGCCGCTGGCCATTGTGTTGCTTTAGCAAGACTTGCAGCCATAGCAGGGCTCTCCCAGGTGTTGTCCAAAAAGTGGATTCGTTGCCCGGTGTGCAATGCACCAGTTCTCACACACTCAGGAGAGATAGTGCATTTTATTCAGACCTGGGTGCTTGGTGGTTTTCCACAAATCAGGCACACGCAATGCCAGCTTTCTTGATATATTTATACACAAAAATGACAAGATTAAACACTGCCAATTACATGATTGGTTAGCAATTTACATATGATTATACTATCTGCTGATTCATTCCCAGATCAAACTGCACCAGCACAGGGTGAGTGTCTTCACCTGTGCAGGGGCCTTTTTGACCTGTGGGTAGGTATTTTAGTATTAGAATGAAGTCAGTTTGCCTATACACACCTAATTTTCTACTTTCCGTGCCAAATCCTTGATTGTCCCTAAATCAGGGACAACTTAATTATGTCCATTATTTCAAGAAACAAGACATTCCTCATGTCCGTGTATCCATGTTCTAGGGATATTTATCCTTCAGACTTTTAGAAACGGTTTCGCTTTGATCCAGTTTTGGATGACCAGTCTTCATTATTTCCTTGTTGGCAATGGGTTATTCATTAACAGACACATATAATGCAGATTCAAAATAAAAGTTATAGCTACAGAAGGAGATGCCCAGACTCTCCTCCATTGCAGCTCATTCTCCTTCCTTCTTCCTATGTTCCTGTGCGTGATCCTCTGCCCACTACATGACTAATTTTGCAGCAGCCTCCTTATGTTTACCAACAGGATGATCACCAAAGTTGTCAGTATTTCCTCCACATCTACTACTCCTGCCCTGAGTTATATTTTTAGGGAAAAGTGGGAAAGAATTATGGAAGGTTTTTACTCTGATTTGAGCTCCAGATTACATTTTCTGCTGGTAGGTATCCCACTGCACACAGGAAAGAAAATCTCTCACCCTTTCTCTTAGCACTCAGAAGCTGAGCAATGGAGGAGGTGTTTAACCATAACACTAAATGCAATAGGTGGTCATGGCAAGGCAGCAGTACCTGGCACGCCCATATGTTGTGTGCCAGTTCCTGGACACCACTTAGCAGTACATTTACAACAAATTTCAGATGCAGATGTGCACCGAAGCTTTTAAATGAAACTCATATGCAATTCAAGTCAGTTAATCCCTTGGTGAGACAACTTAGCAAATATTTTGATATGGCATAAAGTCTTTTGGTTCGTGTTAGATGAACATGTGAGAGGGAAGCCCAAACTAACTAGTGTAAGTGGTACTGAGCAAAGAAGTGGGCATGTAACTGAATGTTGGTGAACTGCAACTGGAGAAGTCACTGCACACAGCTGGGTACAGTACACATGTGTGCAGCCAGCCTGAAAGGAAAATAAGCCACATTAGCTGGAAGTGCCCATTGAGGATGGGCACCATGGGCTCTCTGCAGCCAAAGGGAAGCTTCATGCTGCTTTCAGTGGATGTTGTGCATAATCCTGTACTTATTCCTCCTTCTCCCTCTTACTGTAAAAATTTTTATGAGAAAAATAACCCCAAGCACTCCCTGCTTTTCATGCTAAAGCACAGAAAGCGATCTGCACTTTCAGGTATTTCCCAAAATGTTTAACTATCCATCAACATATATAATCCCTAACAGTAGTTCTCATCTAACCATAGCTTGTAAGTGAACGTATGTAGATGCTTACAGTCAGTCCAGAAATGAAAAGCAGGCATCATAAAAAGCAGGTGTCACAGTTCAAGTTATTAAGCATAATTTCTGTGTCCAAGAAATGAAATGTGCATTTATTTTGTGGCATAAGATTTCTGACATCCTTAGCTATTTGTCTCTTCAACTGTAGATGCTACATTTTGAAAATTATGTAACTCCTGAATTTTTTACCTGGGAATTGAAATGCAAATATAAGTTGCATTCCAGCTGACATGCAAATACCACAATCATTGGAGACAGAGCAAATGAAACGCTGTTGCTAACTCAATCTTCTGTGCACATCATATGCAAGTGGGAATGCAAATGTCATTACTTTCTCAAAAAGTCACGCTTACACAAACAAAATAAAGCAGTTTTTTTGGTAAGTGCTACACGGTTAATGAAAGGTCCCTTGTCATACAATGATGCTGGAAATTTCTTGTCACTGTTGTATCTAAATACGCTGAAAAGAAAAAAAGATTTCTACCACCAAGATGATCAACCTACTAATCTTGTGTGTGTGTGTGTGTGTGTGTGTGTGTGTGTGTGTGTGTTCAGACAGAAAATCTAAAGTAACACTAGCCCTCTAGTGTTAAAAAAGAGTTTAAATTTGTCATTGTTCTGCAATAGCTTAGTAGAAGGCTCAGCTACTGAAAACTATTGAAATGGCCTGTCTTTGGCATTTCTGACTGTCCAGCTCAAGGGAAATATACTGTTTTATTACAGCAGTGGATGATTGAACTTATATTAGCTTGGAGAAGAGGAGACTGAGGGGTGACCTCATTAATGTTTATGTAAAGGGTGAGCGTCAGGAGGAAGAAGCCAGGCTCTTCTCAGTGACAGTCAATGACAGGACAAGGGGCAATGGGAGCAAGCTGGAGCATAGGAGGTTTAATCTGAACATGAGGAAAAACTTTTTTACTGTAAGGGTGACAGAACACTGGACCAGGCTGCCCAGAGAGGTTGTGGAGTCTCCTTCTCTGGAGACATTCAAAACCCACCTGGACACGCTCCTGTGTGACCTGGTCTAGGTGATCCTGCTCTGGCAGGGGGGTTGGACTGGATGATCTTTCGAGGTCCCTTCCAACTCCTAACATTCTGCAATTCTATGATATTAAAATAAACCACTGTAGCTACATTGGCTCAGAAAACCAGTCTTATGGATCGTACTAAGACCCTTTCCTACTGAAAAGCACTGATTTGCTTGAAAGAAAAAAGGCTTTGTGAAAGCAATCCAAGCCCAAGCTGACTATTTGTGTCTAAAAGTGAAGTAGGAGAAAGATGGGTGCCCCCAGCTCCTAGGGCGCATGACAGGAGCTGTATGGCCAGACTGCACGGGGTGGGACCCTCTGCACAGCCCCATCACATCCAGAGGATATACTCTATGCCCCATTTGGAGCTTGTATGGGGCTAGCAAATAATTATCATAGTCCTTGTGTGCTTTGTTCAGTTCTGGAATAAGGCAAGGGATGTGTCACACTGCGCATAGTGTGAAACTAAGAGGATGTTCTTCATGCTCTGTGGCGTGGCAGCAGGGCTTGTGGGGTTGCTCGGGGCTACAATATCTGAGGCTGCACAAGGTGGAGGGAACTCTACCTGGCATGGTCCTATCCGAAATGTTTCCTAGAGGGTGATTCCTGGAGTGAATTACCCCAAACTGCCAGATGATCTTTCGAGGAACATGACTGAAGTGTCAACATGACTGAAGTGTCCCACAGCAGAGCAGGGCTGTGCAAGCTGCTCCTGAGATGGCTTTTATTTAGCACCTCAGCCACTCTCAGAGATCATAAAAAAGGCCTCCTTTCTTCTACAACCACATAATTAAAGGTGCAGTTTTAAAACTAATTAAGATGGCTGAAGTGTAGACCTGTGGGAGCATTCTTGCCATTAGAATAAAACCAAGGTTATTCAGGTTTTAGCACAGATCAATAGAAAAAAAAATCTTTAAACTGAAATAAGCATTTCCACAGGTATTCAAGCTAATTTAGAGAAATTAATTTGAAACAATAGGTTAAATTTAAGCTGGTGCAACTTCCTCATGTAGATAAGCCCTTACAGATACATGCTGAATTGATGTATGTCTATACAGTTGAAATAGGCCTATAGGCCAAGGACAGAAAATTGTTCTTGCTGTTGCTGATCCAATTAAGATGAAGGTTTTAATACCTGGATTTTTAAAACCAGAGTATTTTAGAGGGCTTAGAAAAAGAAGAAATTGGGTGAAGAGTTAAACCAACTGCGGTCATGGCATCGTTTTTGGAGAAGACCTGGAGCTCTCTACAAGCAACTGTCTTTGAGATCTTCTTATGCACAGCAGCTAAAACAGTTCATTGGATCATGTCCTCTGGAGTGTCTGCAGCACAGGAGCGGATAAATTGCACATCTAACATCATCAATATGAAAGTTTTGGCAGAAAAGCTTAGGCAAGCCTTGGTGAGCCTATTGGCTGCACATGGCTGCCCAAGCACCCCAGAAACTCCTTTTTTTTTTTTTTTTTCTTTTTTTCATTGAAATCCAGAATACAGGGTATGAGAGATGGTGTGGCATCCAGCTTCTCTGCCAGTGTCAGGGGTAAATGTACTCACAAACAGTAATCCCACCGCATTGACTTCCACCTCCATCATGTGGAGGATCAAATTAGAGCTTGACTCCCCAAGTCTCTAGGACCCACTGATGTTCACCTGGCATTAACCAGTTTGTTTTCAACGTCAGCAAAAGTTTTCCTGAAACAAAGCAATGCCCACTGAGACACTGAAGGCTTCTGCCACTGGTGGCTCCTGCTTGAATTCAGAGAGAAGACAAGGCTAATGTCAGCAGCTCTTCAGGCTGATGGATAATGATTTGGTTTTTTCCCTTTTCTACCTGTACATTTCTTGTCTTTCCAGTAAGCTACCCTTTTATGAAGCACAATTTTGCAGTTCCCCAAGTAACTTACCCAAATACCCCAGTGCAGTTATGCAACTCAGGTAAAAGTATGAAACCAGTAAGGGTAGTGGGATAAGTATCTGCGACAGGAACCTCTGTGAGGGGGAAACAGTGCCACAGCCTGTACTACAAGCTCACTGATGGGTTAATAACTTCTTGCACAGAGGTTCTTCATTGAGAACAATGGGCAACAGCTGCTAATGGGGTCTGACACCAGCGCCCTTGGGACAAAGAGGAAGGTTAATTGTATTCTAGTGAGGCTCCCTTTGTGTTGTAGAGCAATTGAACAAACCAGAGCAGCCAACTTCCCAGCATCAGCCTATGCATTGCAGCAAGTTTATCTGTGGTGTTACTAAACTGCCTTCAATAGAAGGAATAAATTTGGTCTCCTAAAGCTAAATTCAGGGGGGCTGAGATAATCCTATTGGTAATTTTGACTGACAACTCAGGCCAGTGTTTGTTTTTACTTGTGGCAATGCTGCAGGAGAAGGAGCGGGCTTTCTTGGATGGGAGGTTTGCACACATCTTGCTTGCTGGGGCTTCAAATGTACTGTTATCACAGTGCAAACTCTTTTCCTGCTTCAGTTATTTGTGGCCATCCTTATCTGCACAATAACAAGAGCTGTGGGTATGTTGGGAATAAAAGAAGAGAACAAAAAAGATTATTCTCACAGTCATTCACTTGCTTTTGGCATCTAAATCTTCTTTGGCTTCTCAGAAGCTGTGATATTGGTCTTCAAATGCAGACAATACTGAATGTAATGTTATTTTGAAGATGTTTAAGCCTGATTGGTTCTCATTAGTTAAAACAATGATGGTATTTTCAGCTTGCCAGATAAAACTGTGCTTCATGTTTTTAGCTCTTAATTCAATTGGATATCTTCCAGTAGCAAATGGTTTCAGGTTATTAATTTCTTCATTACAAAAGTGATTGTCTGAAGTCTGACCTGACTTTGGAATGATATTGAGATACTTCTTTGCTGCATGTTCTCAGACTTCCCATGAGCTGGATTTTGTTTGAGCACTGACAACATGCACTACACTTTTTGCCCACCCATGCCATGAACACCACAACTTGCTTCCTATGGAACAGAGCTCTCCGAGTGGATGAAAAGGAGTCTATTCTTTTCATTTGCACAGGATGTCTCTAGATTTATTTCCAGGAGCCAAGACTGCTGTAGGTAGTAATACTCCCCTGGCAATTTTTTGTTTACCTTTGTCTAGAGTCTGTTCTTGTTTGAACTTTTCTCTCAGGCTGTCTGGGCTGACTCTGATTTCCTGATGCACCATTTCCTCTTTTTATCTCTCCACTGTTTGCGCAGCCTGTTTGAACTTCAGTCATTCGTCAACTCTGTGTCTTCACCTTCATGTGCAAATGTGCGTGCATTGGTTGCTCTGCTGCAGAGTAGAAGGTTACTGCTTTTTTTTATGTGGGGAGTGCCATACTAAGGAGATTTTCACCTTAGCTTAACTGCCTGGGTACTCTGGTATACATTATTTTCATATCTTTGTAACTTCATTTCACTTTCTATATCTGCAAAAGCAAAATGGGGGAATAAACAGGTGACCACTGCTTTTTCTAGAGCCAATTTGCTAGGTAAATTAGATGGTCCAGGGATCTCTAGTGTTTTGGAAGATTTTGGAAGGCAGTATATAAAACCATTACAATCTTTCCACCACAAATTTCCCCCTGCCACACACAAACACACACACACACACACACACACACACACACACGTCTGCACATATTCACATCCAGGCTCTAAAGCAAACTAAGTCAGTCTCATTTTTTGAACAAGACCCCTCGTGGCAGTACTGATGCAGCTGGTTGCTCGACTTCTCACCAAAAAACCCAAAGGCCCTCCAATTAGAAGAGTTTTAAAGCATCTCTTTAAATAATCCTGTACAAACCACACACCAAGTCACTCTGCAGCACTATCACAGATAAGACAGATAGAGCAAATGCAGTTTAAATGAAAACCAGAGGGAGGAATACTGCTTAAAGCAACTGACTTTTATTGACAGAGTACTGTAAGGCAAGGAAAAAATGTTTGCCAGATTTTTTAAAAAGAAGTTTTGCAGCAAGAATGATTCAGAAAGATCTGCAGTTCAATATATTATTGAACTTTCAAAGATACTATCTTTTATAAATCCAATATTTATCTTGTCCTATATACAAAAGCTCAATTTAAACAATCACAAAACAGAACACAAAATAATGGATTTGCATATGAAATTCTGTTGATGGTTCATAAACGAGTAAACAAGAGAATGCACATGTTCTGTTACTATAGAGTTACAGTTGACTAGGTTTAAACTTAAATACACTCCAAAACAGACAAAGAAACCACAAAATACAGATGTTCAATATGATTATTTTTGAAAAAAATCAAAACCATGTTCAACCCTACACAGGGAACAAAACATTGATAGATGCCAAGAAAGCTATATTTTATGGCCAAAACTGATTTTGCATTTATGGTCAAGGCATCTGTGAAAACAATACTGTATTCTGACCACTCTACATTAATATTTTGGCCAGAAAACATCACAAAGCACTAGCTTTTGTCTGCTTTTTAAAGGATGTACTTTTAAAGTGGTGATGTATATTAACTGTGAGCCTCTTACAAGATCTCACGTTGGGCCATGTTAGAGCAACCTATCATTTCCATAGGAAACAATGGTAAAGAAAAGGTCCCAGCTATGCTAAAAGATCCAGTTAAGGGGATGAGCAACGAAATCTGCAACCTCTTAGTTCTTCCTTGAGGGAAGGGCACATTTTCCGGCAGCCCTGAATTCTGAAACTAACAAACTCTGCTGTGGTTTGTGGCTTTTCTCCTCTACGTCTGTCTCTGTACAGCATCGGTCTTTCACTGGAAAAACTTTTACGAAAGGGATAGCTGCTTTTTCAGCAGTGATAATGTAGCACTACTGGTGCTTCATAAAATAACCGAAGGCTAACACGTCAAAATATGATGCATCGGGATAAAAGGGACCGAGGTACTTACCCACAGTACAGTGTCATGCCTTAGCTTTGCAGGGCCATAGCACAAGTACTAACATGGGTAAGTAAAACTCACTTCTACCTATACAGGCAAAACTGAATTCTATTTTAAGAGCCATACAATACTACTCTGCAATTAGAACCCCCAGCATGCTAATTTTTATCACACAGACAAGAAGAGAGCTATCTTAAGACTACACAGGGAAATGGGACCCAATTAACAGGACAAAAATGACACCATACATATATGTAACCAGTATATTCTGAAAATGAAGCATAAACCATGGTTTTCACACAGAAGTCTTTTGCTAGATGCTTAAATGCACAGTTTTCATGTCTTTTTAAATTTTTTTCTTTTTTTTTTTGTTTGTTTTCTGTTTTCTCTATGAAAATCAAGCTCTTTGAATAATTAACCAAAACCCAAGGATATTTACATTTTAAAAGCCAGTCCTTCACCTTCTTATTTTAAAATGAGTTATCCTGTATCTTGCATATTTTAAAAAAAGGTCCAGAAAAAGCTTTGATTTGCAATTCAGAATCTGTACTTTGTAAAAATACTTCCATTGAATGTGAAGTCAGTGCTGACCTCTTCAGGTCATTTGTGAATAATAAAATCTTTCCAAAGAAACGTTACTTTTGGGTTGGCCAAAATGTAATTGCATTTTTTTTCTGGATAAATGAAAGGTAATTTTTTAATGGAAAAACAGATTTTATTAAACAATATATTATCCATTTTGTTCAATTACCTTTTGCCATCTTTCAGGCAACTTCATGATTCTGCGCTCAAAAAAGTTCTTATCTTTTTTGGCAAAAAACAGTTCCAAGAACGATTTGATGTCCTCATCAGCAGTGAAGGTTTTACCATTCAAAGTGTTTTATAAAGAACAAAATAATTGTGGTCTGATGGCGCCAGGTCTGGTGAATGTGGTGGATGCAGTAACACATCCCGACCAAGCTGCAACGATTTTGACAAGTGATCAAACTTGGACGTGGTCTAGTGTTATCATGGAGAAACACACCACCTTTGTGATTAATTTAATTTATCCAGTTGATGACAGCACACATTCAAATTAATGGTTTGATACCTTGGAAGCAATGCAAAATACACAATACCTTTGAAATCCCACCAGACTGACAGCATAACCTTGCTTTGGTGCATATCTGCTTTTGAAGGGCTTTGAGCTGGTTTATCACACTTGCTCCATGATCTTTTTTCATTTGTTGCTGTTGTAGACAATCCACTTTTCATCGCCTGTTATCATACGTTTCAAAAAGGGATCATTTTCTTCACGTTACAAGAGAATCACAGATGACAACATACTTAGTGAGATTAATTTCTTTGAGCTCATGTGGCACCCAAATACCAAGCTTCCAAATGTATCCAAGTTGTTTTAAATGCTTTTCAATGTTCAATTTCTATATGTTAAGATTATCAGCAATCTCCTGTGTTGTTAAACACTGACGAGATTCAATCAATGCCTTTATTTTGTCATTATGAAGTTTGACTGGCATTTCTGAGCATGGTGCATTTTTAACATCAAAATCTCCAGATCAAAATTTAGCAAAACAATTTCGACACTACTGTAGTTTTAACGCATTGTCACTATACACATCACATAACTTTTTATGAGCTTGCACAGCATTTTTTCCTTTTCTGAAGTAATACAGTGAAATACGACAACATTCCTTCTGATTTTTCATTTTGAAATCAATGCCAAATAAATAATTGTTAATGAAATTGTGCACTTTCTTTTGCTAAAACAAGCTTGAACTGTCAAGTTACATAATGAATTTGTGGTTTAAAGTGAAGTTAGTTACATTTCAAGACATGTAAATCCATCTATTAAAAAAAATATGCAATTACTTTTTGGACAACCCAATAAATAAGAACTGAGGGAAAACACAAAAAGAAGAAATACATTACCTCTGTATTGTAAAGTGTTGCCACTTTAAAGTGTATTGTTTGAAGAAAAACAGAGGTGTGTATATCAAAATACATTTTCATTATATAGCTATAGAACATATGAAATCTTTCAACGCTCGGTCTGCTAAAGGCAATAAAGTCTCTCTGGCTTTGTTAGTACTGCTATGGTATACAGGTTTCTTAAAGAACAGTATCTATAGAGGTGGATTCTAACACATAAGTGTGTGCTACGCTTCATATGGCAGAAGGATAAGCATTTTAAAAAATTATGACATTGATTTTAAAGAAATTGTACGTCACACAGTGTCTTCAGTTCTAAACATAGAAAATTAGATTGTACTTGAAGTGGTTGTTGTTGCAGAATGACTTAAATTTTTCTCAGATATCAAGAAGGTCCTCTCCACTCTCATCACTTTCCACAGTTAATTG
The DNA here is from genome assembly GCF_000695765.1 of Mesitornis unicolor. Classification (NCBI taxonomy): domain Eukaryota; kingdom Metazoa; phylum Chordata; class Aves; order Mesitornithiformes; family Mesitornithidae; genus Mesitornis; species Mesitornis unicolor. The sequence continues at coordinate 23,133 of NW_010158940.1, read as the reverse complement.
TCTTGTCCACCATTTCTTGACTTCTGATCCACAAGAAGCAGCATCGGACATGGGATTCATTTTGCATACAACAGATTTCATAGTTGAACGTCCACCAAAGCGGAGGTTTACTGAAGATACTGAATGGCTTATTGGTTTGGGGGCTATGTAATGAAACAGAAAGTTTGTGTTAGAGCAGATCTGCTTCTTGAATAGTTTTGCTTAGAATTCAGGTATATAGAACTAGCTGGACTGAGGCAGCTTTAAACTGATTTACTCCACAAAGAATATGGCTTTGTTCTGATTTTTTCCCCCAGCTTTAGCTGTTCACTCTGCTCCCCCGTATCTGCTGGTAGAGGAGTTTAACTAAGCAGTGCCTCATTTCCCATTGCTGAGATAGCTTCTGCAATAGGTCTCTTCTTAACTGGCTAATTGTAACGTAAATGGTTTAGGCAGTACTTACATGAGCTGACCTGCTGGCAAAATGGTGAAAGTGGTAAGTGCCAGAAAAAGGGAGGGAAAAGTGCATTTAGAGTTGGCAGCTACATCTAGAAAGTGATATTTAACTGTGGCCCATGGGTGGAAGCCAGTACGAGGTGCTGGTATGGCTTTAGGAAAGCACTAAAACACATGTGAAATATATGAAAACCACGACTGATCTTAATGATGCTATTCATGATCTTAAACACATGTCTTTGTTGGACTGGGGGCAGAGTACTTATCTGCTGAGCTGTACTGTGCATGTAGGTGACCTTCCTTTTCTGAGACCGTCCAACCAAGGAACATTCAAGAGTGACATGGCCAAGATCAGTGCCAAGAAAGGAAACCCTCAACTCCTCATTCTCACTTGAAAAACCTATCCAGTTGACTATAATACTGTACAATTCCTCCTTAGTATGGTCTTTCTCTCTATACCTACAAAGCTTTGATCTTTGCTGCTCAGTGACATTTAAGTGGAAAATGTGGACTTGAAAGCTCTCTATTAAGCTGTCCTGTTTCTTGGAAAGTACTCTGGTCACAAAAGTAGGGTTAATGGCACTCATAGCATGAACATCTCTTTTACTTCCGCCTTGATACGATTAGGGCCTGAATAACAGCAGACTTTGAAGGCAGCTCTCTGACTTGGAATAGGACTGACTGATGACAGCTGAAAGCAGGTTGATGTGCAGACACCTAACCTGCTGGTCATGAGTGTGGTGGGCAGCAGAGGTCAATATGCACTTTAAGAGAGATTATTTCAGGTGGTGGAGAGTGCTCTTGAGATAAAGACTTAATAAGGTCTGAGACTGTACCTATGAACCTCTCCCACCCTCCTATAAGCACTCTCCTATAAGGCATAGTCTAGCCTTCCTCTTCTAGCGAACTGTAGTTACTAGAATAGCTTGAGGAAGTTTCCTGTTTGTGAGAAAATAAATGGGATATTGATTGTATACCTGACCAACTCCTGGCTGAAGTGAAGCTATAAAAATATATTATGATGGTGTAAAGTATAAATCATACACCAAGTATGCTTAAGCAAGACAAAGCACTCACAAGCTATTACTGTTGTTAGGAAAAAAATAATTAATTTTCACTGTGCTTTATATGATAAAAGAAAATTCTAAATGCACAACATGCTACCCAAACACATGGGATGCTACAGTCCCCAATCCAAAGAACCTTAGTAAAGGTATAAAAAAGTAAAAAAAAAACCAACCAACAATCTGCAGATAGCAATAGCTCATCTTCCAAAGTTTCAGAATTGGGAGGAAGGGGAAAGATTGCTGTATTTCTGCATGCACAAGGGTAGAAACACTCTGACGTGGGTGCAAGCAGCAGGCAGGAGGTAGAACTCTGAATCATGAAGTCACTCATGGCCTTGTTATTGTACAGCAGTGATTTGGCATGTAGGGACAATGCTGATACATATTTTTCACTTACCTGATGGCAAACGCCATTGTCCAAATTTCCGCTGAGGTTTCCCAGCATCTGTAGAGTCTTGCCGATAGCCACCTCTGTCTGAAAGTGTTGGGCTAAGGAGCTGCTGCTGGCTACTTGTCTGGACAGAGAAAAATAGAAAATCAGTCATAGTTCCCCATTGCATGGGGGTAATCCTAAGAAGAGTTATCTTTCTATTTTATTTCCAAGCTTTATACATGAATACAAACAAAATATATTGCTATTTGTTAAGGCAGCACAGTTTCTATTTTTCACTTCCCCAGAAAATTACTACAAATAGGAAAAGAAAAAAAAAAAGACCCTTTGTGCTCAATTCCATTATACAGTCCCACTGAAGGACGCAAAATTGTTCTCAGTCTTCTAGAGTGGAGTCCTTATGTTGTACCTTCTCCGTTCCCAACCCTTGAAAAGCCCAGGACTCCTACTCACAGGACCCAGCATGCCCAATGTTATCACTCTTGCTGTAAAAACTACTTCAGAATGCTTGAACAGGAAAACTTCAAGTCCCTGAGCCTGTACACAGCTCATGCTAGAGCTGAAGGTTGGTGCTGTCAAAGCTGCACAGCTGAGTCTGTCCTTTAAGGTGCTACCAAGACAGCCAACTAAGCTGAAGAATGGCATTAGACCATCTTGGCTTTATTCCTGAAGGCAAAGTCCAAAGCAAAACAACTTTTCCAGTTAAAATGACATTTTAAAAAAGAACAAATAAGAAACTTGGAACTTTTCTCAATTTGTTCTGAGTAGCTGATAGTCTTCTGCTTAACATACCTCTGGCTGTGCACTGTTATCCTGATTAATAGCATTCATATCTTCACTTGGCTGTGTTGTCTCAATGCTGGGAGGATTCAGAAATCGGCTCAGCTCCTGCTGTTGACTCTCTCGTAGACTATGGATAATGCTGCACGACTGTTGTTGTTTCTAGCAAGGTACAATAAAAATTTCTCATTGGTGTGTCACAGTTTTTGATATTTTTCAAAGCCTTCTAAATATTTAACCAAGCAGTGAGTGCCAGATGTGGATACCAGTTGCATCGATAAAGCTACATGTATCAGATGGTTGCTATTTAAACAAAGTGACTTCCAGCATATGTCTAACTTTTATGGAGGAAATAGAAGACAAAACTTATTAACTATATTAAGAGGAAGGCAATTTGCTCAAATGTTAATTTAAACCTAGGGCTAAAAAACATACACATTTTTGAATTTATGAGTTAAAAAGAAAGAAGGAAATTGGTAGAGATTCACTAAGTACTTCATGAAGGCAATGAAAAAAATCTCATTTCTTTCATGGACTTTGGAACAGGCTGTCAATAAGACTGAATAAAACAGTAGTGTAAACCTTGGGACTAAGTATAGATTTACAGTACAAATAGAAAAACAAAACCAATACCATTGTGATCTTACAATCTAATTTGCTTTTAAATTAAAATAAACAGCCCTTAGGAAGGGTTTCACTTTCCTGGGTAGTTTTCACATGCTCCCTCTAGAGAGACTAAGAGACTAACAAGAGAATTTGAAAACATATATTAACTTCCATAATTACATTCAGTTTATAAAAGGTTCATGTAATGTGAAATGATCTGAACCATATTATTAGAGTGAAATGAATAGCATATTTACTTTAACATCATGTAATTCAATATCATAATGAAATGAACAACAGAGTTGAACAAACACAGAAGTGAGAGCTGAGATTAAATTTACTGCCATTATTACAGAGATGAGATCAAAATGAAACTATCTATCTGAATATGCCTTCACTATTGATGTTTCAGCTAGAATGTACATTACATTCAAATTGTCCAGTTATGTTTGTTTTATAATCTTATGAACAGAAAAAGCCAGATCTCATGATTGCTGGTGTCTGTGAAAATCCTCCACACACAAGAAGCTTTTATGAAAATAGAAAACATATGGATCAAAAGGACCCAGCCTTACAGTAACTGAAAAATCAGTCATTAAGGGAATCAGGCTGTGACTTTTTGTATGACGGAAGAGTTGGTTTTGGAAGAAAAGAGGAGAATAACTGCAAAACCCAATTCAAATTTCCTGAAAATTTTTAATATAAATTTCATCCAAGACAAACTTTTATCAGCACATATTGTAGCTATCCTGAGCAAAGACAAAAATATTTCTGACTATCAGAAGCACTGTGTAAGCAGAATACAGAAGCACTGGCTAGGTCTATACTAGCATAAAGTAAACAGACTGGGATTTCCTGCAGCGATGAAGCCAAGTGACAGGCGAGGACTTACATGATCTGGCTAATCTCTCTTCTACCACACAAGACAACTCCAAACCACTGCCTACTGGGAGCAGTGATGCTCCTCTGGCCAGTGGTTTGGGAGAGTATGAGTAGGCAGAGGCCAAAACTATGCTGAGGAACAGGCTAATGAGTATGGGTGACCCCATCCCAGTCTTGAGCCAATGCCTTGACCTTAATTTATTAGGACAGACACATGTACTGTGTCTTGCATGCATACGTTGCTCATTCAAACCATGTATCTTGATACAGATTCTATATCTGCTGGTGACTGATCATGGTATCGTCTGCCAGCAGAGGCAAGGAAATTATACCATTACATTCTGTGAGAAACGATTAGGACTATGAGGTTTCATCAAATTACTTTGTTTTTTCTTTATTCCTTTGACTTTAGTCTCTGCACATGCATCTTCCTGCTGCACTGAAAAGACAGATAAATTTTTGGCAGGAAGACAATTTTTGCCTTCAAAAGATGCTTATTTTCATAGCACTTTCAATTGAGCTGTAACATACTTTTTCTGCTGAGTTAGCAGCCGCTACATACTTCACATAAATATTATCCTGACTCCAGAGTAAATGAAGCATAGCGACAGCAAATTCCAGCTTTGTTGAGCACTACAATTTCTGCAACCATTTAGATCCTGGTTTAGCTTGACTTACTGCTCTGATTCGCTTTAAGCACTTCTTCAGCCACATGCGTATGGTCTGTTTGGCCACCTCCTCTTCTATGGTATATTCCAGTTGTTCCCTAGCAAGCAGCTCTTCCAGTTGAAGACTTTTTCTGATATCAACAGACCTATATGAAAGCATGCTGGAAGAAACAAAATTTATTTTTTTAAATGCTGGTGACCTTACATTTTAATTTAAAAAATCAAAGCTCATACTTAAGACCTTAGTGCAAAAATATGCCATCCAGATGTGTGTAATAAATTCACATTTGAAGCTAAAAAATGCTGAGATGATTCCAGAAGAGACTTGTGGTGCTCAAAACAAGTGAAGACCCTATCACCTACATCTACCTATCAAATACAGGTGAGCTGCTGAACTGTAAGCAATGAGGACATTTGTGAGTTTTGGATATTTTTCCCCTAAGTGTTTACTCCTGGACAATGTTCCCATCTCAATTTTATTTCTAATCAAATTCACTGTCATGTTGCTACATATGTGGGCACAACTTTGCATTGCTTGGGATAAAAGAACACACGACTGCTGTTTAAGGCAAACTTGTAAATGAAAATGTTAAAATTACTTAGAGCTGATTCCCTAGGACCTGTGTTTTCTATTACAATTATTTTTGCAGGACAAAAAGGACATCTAAGTTCTGTATTACATTTAAAACTCCAGTGCCTCTCTGTCTACCAGTCTTGCCTTTTCCCAAGCCTAATGAATACCCTTTAGCCTGGAGAGAAACACAGGCCATTACACCCACTCGACAAATTTAGAGAAAATCTCAGCGTACCTGAGCACGTCATGGAAAGTGACATCACCACCATTATGGAGCCGTTCCATTTCATAGCACATGTGCTTGAACAGTAGCTTGTCTTTGTCGAGATCCACCTCCAGCCTGCCCCGCAGAAGCCTCAGCAGAAATTTCACTCGGAAGGTAGGGATCACTCCCTGGGTAAAATTGCATAATAGGTGATAAATTATTACTGTGACCTAACAACCAGTGCAGACATTCAACTTGATCAGTGAGAGAAACACTATTTCTCCAAAGACTCCATGTCAAACCCTGGCCTATTTAAGTCACTGTGAATGCATTACTGAAGAATATACACATGCAGCCAGCTCTTCAGCACATGCACATCAGTTGTAGTTCATGGAAGACTTTGCTGTTATTTGACTGATACAAAATGGGAATCTGTGCTGTTAATTTTGTCAGAAATTTTCAAAATTGCTTGGGGATTTAGTTCCCCCATTTGCATTAATCTGTAATGAGAATTATATGCCCAAATAGCTGCCTTTGAAAAACTGAAATTAAACTACAGTTTAAACAATCACTGGCAGACCTATTTATGGCTGTAAAATTGTTTTCTTCAATGGGCATCTTTGGACAGGAGAATGCTGGGAGTCTACTGGCTTGTCAAAAGTCTTCTGCTCTAAGAGCCAACATGTGCACATGTTGCACTTTTTGTTAAAAAAAACCAATGATCTGCTGTAAAAAAATAAGAATGGAAGAACTGGTCCATACTGAGACCAGTGCTGTTTAATATCTTCATCAATGACATATACAGTGGGATCAAGTGCACCCTCAGCAAGTTTGCAGATGATAACAAACACACCTGAGGGATGGGATGTCACCCAGAGGGACCTGGACAAGCTCGGACAAGTTGGAGAAGCGGGACCATGTGAACCTCATGAGGTTCAATAAGGCCAAGTGCAAGGTCCTGCAGCTGGGTTGGGGCAATCCTCAGTATCAATACATGTTTTTTTCAAGAGAAAATGTAAATTTATTTGATTTCTGTGGTAATTTTCAAGTTTCTTACCTCTCTTTTGTCATCAACCATGTTCCATATAATTTGAAAATGCCTAAGATCATTATAACTTAAAAGTTGGTCTTCTTCAGTTGAGTAAAACAATGAGAAATTTTCCACAATGATAGCTGAAAACCACAAAACCAAAATACACTATGAAAGAAGCCTGTAGTTACATTCTAACTGGTTAATCTCTATAAGCAACAATGAATTTCAAAAGAATATCAATTCCGTTGTGCAAACTTCACACTAATAAATGCCTTTAGCTGTCATGTTACACCAGTATTCACTGTGCTCACTTTTTAAAAGCTGTCTCTTAAATGCTGGTGAGATGCCTAATCTAACAACTTCTAAAATCAATTAGGAGAATTCCAAAGATGATGGAAAAATGTTAACTGGAAGAAGAAAAAGCTCAGAAAATAATTTTCCTTAGGGCAACTATACCCTACAAATATAACACCTCTTTGTTCAAAAAACTTCCATTCCCAAACTTCCTGAGTTTTAGGGAAGAAGAGAGAAGTATCAAAAACATCATATGCATAAAAGGTAACAGTGAAGGTATAATGTAACCTCATACCTGAATAGCAAGCCAAACTCAAATCTAACATACTACATGCCAAGATGGACCTTTTTGTTATTAATGTATATTTTCACTTACCAACAAGCAAATTTAGCATGATGTATGCAATGATGACATAAAATGAACAGAAATACATAAGAGCGCCAGCATAATTTCCACAGTCTGTTTTCCAGTAGGTGCTGTTATCTGGTGTACAAAATGGAGGTTGAACCTTCAAAACAAAAGAAAAAAAAGTTAATAAATCATAAAAAGAGATCCTTAATTTCTCTGCAATCAATTACAACTATCATTTTTTTAAAGCTTCACAAACAGGGAATAATGCTGTGGGCATTATTGTGGGCATTTTTTTTGTTGTTCCTTCAGTAGTCAGGAATCAGAAAAGAGAGAGAGGTACAATAAAAAGGCCTATGCACTGACCTCTCTACCGCACAGAAGGCATGTTGTGCGTTATGCCACTGTAAAGAAACAACCTGGTGCTCTGAAATGTGGCGGTTTTCAAAAAGATTCCCTGCCCATTAATTTTAAAAAGGAAGGGAATATGGTTTTCATCGCAGTGGAAAACACAGACAGAGATCTACATGGGTAAAATAAAATGATCCCAGGACAGATTTTGAGGCCATTAAACTTCCATTCACACAGAATTAGCCAAAGTGCACGCATTAAAGACAGTGTTAATCTGAAAAGTCACCTTTACAGTCAAAGCAGAGATAACAGTGGAAAAGTGAGTTACTGCACTTCTGATTTTGGAAAGATTTTTTTTATTTTTGTTTTTAAATCATGTAATAGTCTAGCCCCATGAAATATTACATTGTGAGTGTGTGATTGGAACTGCAATTTTAATGTCATTCTCTGTGGTTTAGTGAATATTGTCCTTCTTGAAAAGATAAAGGAAATCATAACATTCCTTGTAGAAAGCTAAGATACTGAAAACACTTTGAGATGCAAGGGTGTCTCCTGTTTCTTGGCTACTTTATCTCTGGCAATATTGTATTTACCATGCAGTCATGCATAATTTTGTTCCAGTCTTCTCCAGTAACTATTCTGAAGAGTACAGTAATAGCCTTGCCAGCTGATGAAAAGTTTGCATGTCTGTTTTAAAGAAAGACAGAGAGAGAGAGACAGAGATCATTTCATGTCTCAGAACTAAAATGTTGGCAAGAAAAAATGCAAATAATTTCAAATTTTGCTGTTCTACTATCTTAAACTGAAAATAATAACAGTATTATTTGAATGAGCTCATTGAATTATTTATTCCATGACTTAAGATATAATAACGGAACTTTAGCTCAGACACAGGTCTGAGTATTTTGGCTCATTTTAAAAAGGAGCAAAAGGAGACTCAGGGCCAGATCCTATCTCCTGTCTCCATTCTTTTCCTGAAGTCTGATCATGCTATTGACTGGGAAATCTCCACTTCACAGACAGTTCAGAACTGTCCCCTTTCTGTATCAGCCTGGTACAGATCCCGTTCCCAGGCGAAGTTGACAAGGTGTAGCTGGCACACTGAGTTTTAGCAGCTCGCGGCTAGCACAGTGCTGCTCTGAAACATATCCAGCTGGCACAGTGAGGAACAGCTCTCAGTCTGCCCTGGGCTGGATCAGGTGTCATTTGTTCCACTGCACAAGGACTGAAAAGATGGCTCAGCATCTCCTATCAGAAATTCTGCTTACAGTTATTTAGCTATACCTAGAGACCTGTCTGGATTTTACCATGGATAAACTTCTCTCCGGCAGAATGTGATTTTTTTCAGGCTGTTTAAAGAACATTCCCATGATGTAGTACATACTGTACCTGTTAATGTTCTCTCCATATTTCACTGTACCAAATAAAACCACTCCAGCAAAAGCATAACAAAGAAGCAGTAAGAACATTCCCACTATGATGAAGAAACTCTTGTACATGCTGACAACCACAGTCAGGAGTAGCATTTTTAGTGTCACCTGGAAGGACAGAGAAAGCAATCCATGATGTCATTCAGGAAAGCAGAGATAAAAGGGAAAAGAGAGTTATTGCACTTGCCAGTTTGGCAATGAATTCCTTACACATATATGTTAATGGATGAGCTCAGTGAAATGGTACCTTTTGAATCTAATTGGAACAGAGTATTTTACATTTTGCTCTGAAATTTAGTGTACTTTTTTACTTGTTAAATAGGTCAGCCTATCTGCCTAACTTATAAGGCCAAAATGTTGCTCCTCAAAGAGTATATGTATGATAATACAGTGTAGGATAGTACAACAATAATACAGCATAAGTTTAACTATTATATTCTAGGATCAGTAAACTCCAGAAATACCAAAACTAGCATTGTGTGAACAGTGGTGCAGGAACCTACTTTGGGCTTATCTGAAAGTGATGCTAATTGTTAGGTGGAAATCACAGATACTGCAACCTTCCTAAATAAATGAGTTGCTGTATAAAGATCAGGATTTCCTTAAAACCAGCACAGCTTGATTAAACTAGTTAAGTTCTGACACAAGTTGGCCAAAGAGCTTATGAATAGAGCACAATTTTGGAAATTACATAGACAGTAGGCCTAGACAATAGAAATTACTTTCCCATGTATGCATATGGTTAATTTTACCCTTGATAAAGTTATTGCTCTGCATTGCCTTAAATAACACTCTTAACCACTTCGGATGCTATGGAAAATTGTCTTATATGGAACTGAGGGTAGCAGTTTTCTTTAGAATCATGCCAAACTGATAACTCATGCTGACTTTTAGCCACCAAATTGTATAACAACAGATAAATTAGTGAAACTGATACAGCTCCTAACATGAAAGCACAAATGAGTAGGTTAAAACTTTGAACAAACTTTAGAAACAATCAGAAACCTTTGAAGGCAATCACTTGACATGGCTGCATAGGAAAAGCAAGGATTTTTAATTCTAAGGCTCTACAGGCTCTGTGTACTTTGATTGATGGAAAACCTTTTATCTGAACAAACCCCCTGACTTACTGTTCTTAACCCCATCAATGCAGTATAGCAGTCTTTTTATCACATTTACTTTAATATGTCAAGACTAAAAAGTTCTACAGCAAGAGAACGCAGTGTCACCACTTGTTCAACAAACGTGTTCGTTCTCTGCCTATGCTTATTCTGCCAGCCTGCTCTCAATTACATCAGAGCAAACGCAAACACGAAAGAAGTGTAAACTTTAGAAGTGACTTGCTTTGTCACAAACTCAGTGTTTCCAGAAGACTATCTTGCCTCAGTATTTTTTAAAAATACTCCACACCACACTGACATTGGGAGGTCTGAAAGTAGCAGAATGTATGTTCACAGTTTTGGAGAGCATTTTTTGAAAATTGTGTAGTATTAACCATTATATAGTGCTATTATGTAATATACCTAAAATTCTGACATTTTAAATACAGCACGCAAAAAATGGAAACTGCTACTTGAAGACTCCTTTTTTGTCATATAAAATAGAGCCTTACAAAATGTGCACTAGAGATGCGTAGCAACTAGTCCTTTAATTTATACATGAGCACTGCAATGGTTGTAGTTCCTGATTTATACTTACGTGCTTCCCACAAATTGAGAAAAACCTGAAGACAATTACACATGCCCCCATCATATATGTATATGCATTCTGGAACAGAAACACAGAAGACTTAATACACTGTCCCCCAGGGATCTCATGGAAAGATCAGGATAATTGGTCTTTCAGTAATGTAGGGCAGTCACCACATGTAAAAAGAGAAATCATAAACCAGTAGCACCAATATGTCAATAACAGTGGAGCAGTATGAAACTAATAGAAGATGCCCTACCACTTCAAAATCACTAACCCAACCTCCCCATACATCAAACCAATAAACCTTCAATCCTCTATTAGCTGGGTTGTAATTACGTCCAGCAGTCCCAGTCTACTTGTCTAGGCTAGCTGCTGACAAGCAACATCTATACCTTCTCCTTCCCTCATAAGTAAGGGAACCAGGGATGTAGCCAACTTGACAAAAATGGGATGAGGTGGAGGGAGAGCTGATTTCCTCCCCTCTGCTCCATATCTTCTTGGATTAAACACAGCCTCTTAATCAAAACCAGTGGTCCAGAATCACTGCTTGGTTTGGGACAGATTGTACCATTCAGCGATTTTGAATCTATGCCTTCTTCCTGTCCTCTGTTCCTATCTGGATTTTGTGCGTTGCCTCTTTCTTCCTTGCTGCTCATGAGACTGCTGTTGGCAAGAGCTCTGAGTCTCTTCAGTTTCCTTCCTTTCCTCATGCACATCTCTTCCAAAGACTTCAGTTTTTATCCACATTGACAGACTCTATTTCATATCGGACAACTTTTGGACTTCATCATTGACCAAGACAAGGATTCTTTCTTCTTAGCATCAAGCTTAATTTGTTTCAGACATATTTCAGCCTTATTAAAGTCCCAAAGGTTTATGTGGATGTACAGCAGTGATCTTACTGCTGGTCCTTAGCAGATAAAAATCAAGCTTAATAATTGAAATTGTGCCTTGGAAATCATAGATTCATTATGGTTGGAAAAGACCTTTAAGATCATCAAGTCCAACTGTTACCTCACTCTACCATGCCCACTTCTAAATCATGTACCTGAGCACCATATCTAGATGGCTTTTAAATGTATCCAAGGATGGTGACTCAACCACCTCCCTGGGCAGCCTGTTCCAATGCTTGACAACCCTTTCAGTAAAGAAAGTCCTCCTAATATCCCACTTAAACCTTCTCTGGCACAACTTGGGGCCATTTACCCTTGTCCTATCACTAGCTACCAGGGAGAAGAGATCAACCCCTACCTTGTTACAATCTCCTTTCGGGTAGCTGTAGAGGGTGATAAGGTCTCCCTTCAGTCTCCTTTTCTCCATGCTAAACAACCTCAGCTCCCTCGGCTGCTCCTTATAAGACTTGTGCTCTAAACCCTTCACCAGCTTCCTTGCCCTTCTCTGGACACACTCTAGTGAGTCTAGTTTTTATCTCCTTCCCCCTTCAAATCTAGTTTAAAGCTCTTTCTATAAGCCCTGCTAACTCTTGTCCCAGGATCCTTTTCCTGCTTTGAGATAGGTGTACCCCATCACTTGCCAACAGACATGGTGACGTGTAAATCAACCCAAAGTCCTGCCTGTGGCACCAGTCTTGGAGCCAGGAATTGATCTGCTGGCTCTTCCTGTTTATCCCTTCATAATTTCCTGTGACTGGTGGGATAGAGGACAACACTGCTTGTGCTCCCGATCCCTTAACCAGCTGTCCCAAGGCCTTGAAGTCTCTCTACATTGCCCTCAAACTACTTGATGTAATTTCATCACTGCCTACCTGAAAGATCATTTACAGTTAGTGGTCTGAGGGCTGAACTAGGGTAGGGAATTGTTCCTGTACATCCTTAACCCTGGCCCCTGGGAGGCAGCAGACTTCCCTAAGGAATGGGTTTGCTCTGCATATGGGACCTTCTGCTCCCTTCAGAAACAATTTCCCTGTGACAAGTACCCGTCTGTTTGTCTTTATTTAAGATGTTTTTATGTGTGGCTTTGTCTGACTGAGACACAGTGGTGCCTTTGAGCTAGGTAAGTACTTGTTTTGCAAGGGCACCTGGGCACTTCCTTACCAGTAAGGCGAAATGAAGTATCACCCAGATAACTCCAAGAGATGTCACCAAGAGATCGTACCGATTTCTTCTGCTTTGCCAGAAGCCAGAAGGTGACATGGCAATAATCTTCATTGTGACCTATTAATAAAAAACAATTTCTCAGTTGTATGGAATAAATGGTTATTTCATACTGTAAGAAACTCCAAAGTTAATCTTATGAATGTTTTCAAAAAATCAAGGGCGGCTTTAATGTCAGCTAACTCTTCTCATAAAGACAAGTTAGGCTGCTAGACTATATGGGTCATATAAACTTCCTTTTAATGGAAGAAAGCTGGTACTTGTGGAAGACTACAGATGATTGAGATGAGGAGGTGAACAGTATTCTGAAAGTGTCTCTCTCCATCAAGTATTGAAGGAGTCCAGCTGATGACCTCAGAGTGAATGCTTATTGTATATATTGCTGAGGGGAATGTAGGCTTCAGAGTTCTAATAGTGAAGCCAGTTATGAAGTTAGAAAATTATTATATCAGTAATATGTAGCTAAAAGAGTTAGTATCTTATCTATCTAGCTGTCCATGAGCAGGCTAAAATCACATAAGTATATTTGAAATCAAGAATATAATTGTGTTCTGTAGGACCCATATTTCAAATTAATTAAAAAACTTTCCTATATTGCAAATATTTCTTGCTTCAAGGAATGATCTGTACTCAGCAGCATATAAGAAAAGGAAGCTAAGAACAGTAAAGACAGCACATTTTACAATGTTTCTGGTAAAAAACAGCAGCCAAAGTGCTTAACATTTCCAATACAGGTAACAGGAGTGCAGGCAGGAAGCTTAAGAATGGATACAGATAAGAAACAATCACAACAGCTAATAGGTAGGGTGATGCATGTAGAGGGAACACCAGAGAGTTTCTCATATACAATTTGTATTAAACCTCAAAGCAAGTCAAGTGCTACTATATAAAGGCTATAAATGTCATGCATTCATTATACGATTTTTCCCACCCCACCTTGCAACGCTGCCATTTAGTAGTATCTTTACATTTCTGAAACCTAAGCTGTATATAAAGGGACACTAGCTTGAAGTAAAAGTCTGACTTTTTAGTTATTTTTTTTCTGTATAAAGTTTTCTGAATCCTCACTACATTGTCTCTGAATCTCTGATTCTCATTTGAGGTACCTGATGGTATCTTTCCTCACCTCTGTCCAGACAGCTGAGATGCCCTAGAATATTGAAGACAGATGCATGGGGCTGGCAGGGAGAACACAAGACCTGCAAACATCCCTGCTCTTCTGTAGAGGTTAGTGTAGGTAAGGGGAGATCAGCTAGGGTATCCAAAAAAGCTTTTGATGCTTTCAGTTACTTAAGCAACTTAATCTCACCCTATATCTCCCTTGATCACAGAAACAGCTTAAATGTCTACCTCACATATAGAATTTAAACACCTAAGTTCACACTTCTGAAATCTTGAACTAAACACCACACTGTGCAAATAAAAAATGACATCTTGCTTTATTCTGTGATCATCAGTGTGGAAACAAAAGTGAGACCTTCAAATTCTTCCTGTTCTTCTGTACCACATACACTGAGGTGAGCAATAGCGGTTTAAGACTGAATGTGTCCTGTCCTTAGACTGGACACAGGGCCATCAGTTATGCTGAAAGTTTTGGCCTTCCTCAAGGACCATGTCTGCTAGTGGTAGCAGTACATCGCAGACTTTCTAACCAGACCATGTTGCATTAGGGAAGACCCTGGGCAGGAAGCTGCTCCCAGAATCGTCCATAAATTGTGTGCACTCACAGTGTGACAACTTGCCTGTTGAGACAGTCAACAAATTTCTCTTGGCTCTGACAAACTTCCTTTGAAATTCTAGAAGTGCATTTGTTTCCCTTGGCAGTATAAGAGAAAAAAAGTATTTCTAAAGACACAGTTACTTGGTAAATTAAAACGTATCTGTGTATGACACAAATCAAACTTTTCTGTGTTTGCTCAGTCTCTCAAGAGATATTGATTCTCCTGGGTAGGGAAAAAAGAAGCAACAACACGGACATACTCTAGCTACAGCTGCTACAAGGTATTCACTTCATTGTTTATTCATCACTGCTGGCAAAACCTGTCACTGGAACACAGGAACTGTCACATTGGATTAGAGCAGCGGGAAATGTCATCTACTATCCTGTTTCCGATAGCGGTCACTATCAGCTGTTCAGAGGGGACCGAAAAGAAAATACTCAACCACAAACTTAGAGAAGAATTATGGACTAACCCAACCACAGAAGAAGCATCTTCTTTAACCTCATAAATGTGTGGTTTGTTACACTACAGATATCCTTATAAAATAAAAAAATAAATAAATAAGCTTTTTTTCAAAAAAAAAAGACCTTAGATTCCAATCTTATGAAAACTGGCTGATTACACTTTGCACAGCTGATTGTGGTGACAGTTTTCTCATAGATAAAGAACCATTACCATATAGGATCCAGATCTGTACAACAAATGACAGATAATACTGGAATTTGACATAGCTTATTAAAAGGTATTAAAATGAAGTATGATAATTAAAGAAAACCCAACAAAACTAAGAGAGGTTTGAAGATGTCACAGCTACAGAATGGTGGGGATTAATGCACCCTCTTCTAAAGAACTAGGCAAAATATAAATGGATTGAGCAGAACTTCCCTGATACAATGCAGACCTTATGTTGTAGAGAGTGAATTTAATCTGAGATGTTATTCAAGAAAAGAGTTCACTGGGTTCACCAAAACACAAGTTGAAATGCTCAAAGTTGACTATACATACAAGGACACAAAGCTAAAGGTGGTAGTGAAGCATGACTATAACAAATTAAAAGTTTGCAACTACAATACATGTTTAAAGACAAGTGACATGGAGAGCCCTAAATGTATGTGTTCAGAAATAAAAAATGTAGTCAAGAATAAGACAACATCCTTAAAGCCAAAATGAAACATATATATATGTTGAGCTTAATCTCAAGAAAACATAAAGTATATTACTTTACCTCAAGGACAAAAATGAAGGTGAAAACAACAGACATTGTTGCTAAAGGCACAGTCACCGGATCTGCAGCATCCCACTGAAATGCAAACAAAATCTGCTCATAGGAAAGTAGCTGTTAAACAGAACAAAATGTCTATTCATTGCCTTAACTATCCTTGCAGGTCTTGCTAATGAATAGATTTCAATTTAAAATAACATTCATACAGGAATGGCATCTTGGTGTATTCTTCTCTAACAGATTTACAGCTTAACTGGAAATGTAAAATTTCCAGACTAGACCACAAAAAGGCAGAAATTGACTCAGCTCCACAAGTTACAATTAATCAACAGCGATTTGTGCCAGCTGAAATTGCTGTATCTAGATTTTTTTTCCCTACATTCATCACAGTAATGGGTCAACTGATCATTAATTGGTGTTAGGAGATGTGCAACACATGCTGTACTACTATAATGAAACGCTTAAAAAAACTCACAATTACCTTAACTGATAACAACACAGATTGGGCCAGGACAAGTACAGCAATAGTTCTCTTAAAAAATGGATGCTGAGTTATATCATACATCTTAGCTCTAAAGCCATCATTATCTGAAAAAGAAAGAGTTTGAGGAGGAGAGTTAAAATACAAAGTGGTATTTTTTCCCTATTTCTTGACATATTTTCCATGTTCATTAGGGGCAAAATAATCCTTTGCCAGTTTCAAAATACTTTTCTAATTTTGTGCTACAATTTTCCATATCAAACAGGGCTTCTGAACATATAATTTCAAATACTGAACACCAGTGTTACATGAAGGCTTTGGTACTTGTAGGGCAAGTGCATCATTCAACTGTTGTCAGGTTAATACATTCAATTCATATCATTAACAGTCAACTGCAAAATATTTTTCATTTAGAAATTCATTTTTTCATTAAGGCTTATCCTAAAACCATCGAAGCACAACCTTTTTTGCGTTGATTTTAATAGCTTTATGCAGAGATCTGTGGTTGGAGCCTGTTTCCACATTAACTTACACACAACCTCCTAGTGGCCTCACGATTACAATTTTAATTTGAATCGCAGACTCCTGGGGAATTATGAATACTAGGGCTCAACATGAATAAAATCAAAATATCTTTGATACCCGGACGAGGTGGGAGATGAAGAGGTTGAGCTATCTTCAGTCTGCTTTTCAGATCTTCCCATCGTCTCTGATCTACAGTCAGCAGAGCTGTCCCCTTAATAAACAAAGAGAAGCGTACAAAGCTTTTGTCATATAAAAGCTAGAATATTTAACGCTGTAAACATAAAAACAACAGCCTCTTTCATGCCTGAAATAAAGTTACACATGCAACTCTCCTTGAACAAGACACTGTTTGGGTAAAGAAGTCAAAGTATCAGCCTGTACTCAAGAGGATTTCTGGATGCATTAGCTGTGAGTTTCTGGGACTCGACTCAGCAGGCACAGTTGTTGCTCTTTGTAGCAGCAGTCCAGTGTGGGCAGTGAAACACTGCAGGAGGTCTTCCATTTGACTGAACATCATTTGCCAGGAAACACTGTTTTAAAGCGTGGTCGATTTTGTCCAGACTTTGCTGCAGAAAATCCTGTGGCTTGTTAGTGCCACTACAGTTTCTTGGGGAATGAGCCCTCTAGGAGATCGCTGTCACTTTCCACAGCTCTTCTGTTTGGAATGTAATTGAAATAAAATAATACTACTCTACGAATCTACAAGACCTCTCTACAAAGGAAGCACAAGGAGAGGTGGAGATACACCTTTAGGGCGGTCAGTGGTAGATGGTAATGTGTGTAAATGTTTTAATAACAGGAAGAAACAAACAAACCCCAATTCAATGTTATTTAAAATGACCTTCAAAACAAAATGAGGTCCTCATCACTTCAGAAACTGTAAAATCTCACAGAAGGAGTCAGGAGTTAAAAAAACAAGGGAGACCTTTTCAAGGTAAATGTCACAAGCCTGTCTCCCAGTCACTTGGCTGCTCCCCCAGTCAGCACACAGCCATGCTGAGCTGAGCAGGAACTGGTGTAATGTTTGGGGCTTGCCTTGACATTGCCTTGTGTAGGCGCTGGAACTGTGTCTGGCTGTGCAACTGATAAGGTCAGGAGAGCTTCCTCTTGGTGGACATAATCTCTTTATGGAGCTATGCCCCTAGATGGCACCCTGGGAGGAGGTGCCTTCCAACACAATGCGGAGAAAGCGACTGATAGCAGGATGACTATTACTTGAGCCAGGCCCAAACTGTACCATTTAGAAACATTTCCACTAAAAGGTAACCAAATGAGTGTGTCTGTTTCATACTCTTGGAGAGCTTTCACCACAAAGAAGTAAAAAGGTGGCAAAAAGGTGGACCTTTGTAAAATTTAGAAACAGTCATGCCAAGTCACTCTGTTTCTCAGAAACTACTGCTTTCACCAACAGGATCATTATACGAAGACCACAGAGCAGAGTTTTGCAAGTGGGACTACTGCTGGAGAAGCTGCATTTGCATTTGGACTTCAGCTCAAAACTGCCAGGTAATATTTGATTTGATCACATCTTCACTGCCAATTGAACATGTGGCACCTGGGAGCTGTGACAAGTGATGTGCGGGGGTTGTGAAATGGGAGGTGGTGGAACATTTAGGGCAACTGCCCTGTTGCTGGGAGAGCTGAGGACCCAGCACAGAACTCCCTGTGGTACTTCCCAGTCCAACGTCTCCAGGCCTGCAGCTCCAGCAGCTCACATGAAATATCAGAATGATAAATGTAAAAATCAGATCCTTTTCTGAAAATAATGGGAACCCTAATTCAAGCCCTGCACCTCATATTTCCACATTTTATGCTGGCAGCTCATGCAGGGGGGATCTGGGCTAAGATGAACTGTTTAATTATCTCCTGAGCCTTCTAAGTCTTGTGCTCACACCTTCCTCTCATTTTGAATCACAGTGAACATAAACTTTCAATTTCCACATGAGTTTGACCTGTCCTGTGTCTTTAAAGCTGCATATCTAGGAGGATGGAATTAAATGTGATTTTGATATGCAGTCACACATAATTAATGGCTTTTTTCACCGGTTCATGTTCATATCTCAAAATCTATGCTGACATTGTGGGTAAATCACTGCAAAAGTAACCTATGGGTTGGCCCAGATCACCTTATTCCATAGTCAGTGGTTGACTACACAGATGAATACTATATAATGAGCTAATGACTACTATATAATGACACTAATTTGTGAAAGAAATCTCACAGGCTGCCTTTGCAGGAGACAGGCTGATACAGCGAACTTGATCTTAGTAGGAACTAAGAGTGAAAACACTGTCTAGGAGATTGACAGCACTTAGTAAGATTGGGTCTACTGTCACAAAAGCACAATAAAAGTCATACTAGTAAGGGCAAAGATCCAGGTCCCCTAGTACCTTTTTTCTATGACAATAACCAAAAGTTGCTCCTGATGATTCTCCATTGCCCACAGAGCTGGCACAGAATTCATGACAGATCACATTCAAGACAAGTGCAAAACTGAAGGGGAAATGTACCACTTCATCACTCCTCAACACCACATGCACCACGTAACAGGGTAAAGGAAACATGTTTGATCAACCATGATCAAAAGCGGACTCCACAATGTGATAGTTCTTCTTCTTACCTATACTTGTGCCTATAAACAGGTTTTTGAGGAAACTGACCTGTGTAGTAAGTGTAAAGGGGACTGAAGAAACAATTTATATAGAAATGCTCAGCATTTCTCTCATCCTTCTTGACTTCATTTCATATTGCCTTGCTTGCCCACATTGGACACACGGTAGTGTGCTGCTCAGCTCCCTTCCAGAAGGAGTCAAGTGCTTTTCTTGAAGGGCAAACTCAACAGTTGTGTTTGCTATGGAGTTCAGGCCATGGCCACAGCAGGGTCATGGCCAGCACCCAGTTTCTCTCTGGCACTAGCATACTGGGTTATTTTGCACTCCCAAGCCCCAGTGCACACAATCATTCTTTCCCTCCAGTGCCATGAGTGATAAAGATATCACTCTAGCTAGCTGATATCCCATTATTTGGGAGCACTTTGAACCGAAAGGTGATAAAAATTAATAATTATGTCTTGGTGCCAGAAGAGGCTCAGAAAAAGAAGAGTCATATTAAGGGCTGTGCAGTGTGTATGCAGCAGTCCCATCTAGAAGGACGCTACCTTTAAGCAGTGTAGACATGAGCTGCTCTGTAACAATTCACCTGGGGACAGGTTTTTCTGCTTTCCAGGCTAATCTGCAAAGCCCATGTGAACTGCAGTTTTTTCCTAGAACATCAGCTACTTTTTTGTTTTGAGTGATGGACAGTTAATTTTACAACGTACTCTGGTGTTTGCCAGGAAAAAACCATGCAGTGTTCCTTTGGATCTGAAATACTGCAATTGCAGGGCTCTAATGAGACCCCTTAGTTGTAACACATAGAAGCATAACATGCCTTTTTACCTGCCACTGCATGTACACCTATATCAAACTCAACAAACAGAACGCAGAGCATCCATAAATACATTGTGCTTCAGGTTCAATCTCCATCTGGCAACATGGCTGCATTGTAAATAAAATCAGCCAGTTTTGTAAGAGTGTGTGATGGATTGCCATCATCCCAGGCTTGGGTTCTGTAGCAAATAAGGATCAAGTGTGTCTGAAGCCATACTTGCAGACTTGCATAATGTAAGAATGGTGAGTCAGTCTTAAACGTGGTCTCATTAGGTAGTGCAGACAGTGTAATATCAATTTCAGGTTTTTTACAGAGCCAGTTCTATGCATGATAAACAATCTCACTCAGTACCTTGTTTTCATTGAAATTAGCAATGACAACTCCAACGAAAAGGGTCAGTCCAATCATGCAGCCCAGGAATACAAAAACATGAATGTAGATTCCATGGATCTGAATAGAAAAACAAAAAGATTAAACATTAAACCAAATCAAAATATGTGTTGTAGAATTGAAAGACTCTGATGTGTTTCCTTACCGGCCCAACGCGATGAATAATAACATCTCTGACTTCCACCCAGCCTTTTAATGAAAGGACTTCAAATAGTGCCAGCATTGCATTCCCCACATTGTCAAAATTAAAATTCCGAGGATTTGCCCTGAAATGCAGTACACAAATAGATGTAACATCAGCGATAAAGTTATTCTTTCTATCTGTCCTATTTGTTTCTATCTTACCTTGATTCTTCATAGTCTAACATTTTAATACCTTGCCAAGATGGTGTGAAAGCCTCTAAAATACATCACCCAAAGTTCTGTCTCAAGAATATCAGAACAGTAGCAACAGCAATAAATATGTACAGCATAATTTTTCTTGATCCCTATGTATGTTTTACCATGTTACTCAGAATCTGATTCATAGTACTAAAGCTTATAACACATTGCTGACTTTTAGTGGTTTTGTCAATTAAATTAGCAAAATACAGCATTCATCATAAAATGGATCTGATGGCATTGGCCAGATCGTAAAATAAATTTGCCTGAAGAAGACCAGTTCCAAACCCACATAAATGATTTGGACTCCAAAGTCAACGAGATAATTTAGAAAATGTTTCTTATTTCAATATCATTGGGAACTAATGGTCTAAAGCAAAAACTTACTGAGGGGACATTACATCTTCTTGTCTTTCCTATACCACATGCTCTGACCTTTTGTATCAGTTGAGATTCAAGAGGATGTTTCCAGCTGAACATTAAAGGTACCCTATTTGGGCTAGGTTAGCACCCTGCTCTGTCTCTACAATCCAAGACAGATAATGCAAGGAGCCCAGTTAATGTTCAGGAGTTTATAAGGTAAATAGTTGTATTCCAGAAGAACTGTTAAATGTTTGCTGATTCTGAAAACGCAACCATTCAGTAAAAAAGTAACCTCTCAGATGCAGATATTTCTTTTACATGTGGTCCTTATACTGGCATCTGGCCTGACACAGCCAACAGGTGGTATAAATGTCCTTGCGGTAAAACATTTTTCTGCAATAACAAAGCATTCCCCAAAGTTTACAGTTATGCTGATTAGGACAGTTTTTGCTTATTTCTGGATCAAGCTGAAGAGGATTGGATTTGCTTATTTGAGGAAGAATTTGTCTGAAGCATACAGTAACAAAGACTTCTGCAGATGTCAGAGTTTTACTGACTGTTCAAATCACAGTATATTATTTCATTAGTGCAGGATGGCTCTGAATCTACCACTGCTGGTATATCCTTTATCCATGCACATAGTCAATTAAAATAATTGTGGCTGTTTAGCTGACTTTGCAAAATGCCAACCAACTTTAAAATATAAACAATTAAAGAGAGGGTTTTTTGCCTGTTCAGATGTTGGGAAATATTAAATGGAATTTATTGGAATACTAATCATAAACATAATACTAGTTTTTAAGTATTTTTTTGCTGCACTACTGCACCAGATAGACCACAAGGATTCTCTGCATTGGGAATAGAAAGGAGCTAGTAGCTGGCATGGGGTATGGCCACAGAAGAGAAAGGCTGGTTTTAGGCATGACTTGTTCATTGTTTTTTGTGGGTAGCTGTAAGCAGGTTGATTTAAATTTCTTTTTCTTCCTTTGTTTTCCTATTTATTTTTAGTTTCTGGTGTAGAGGTATGACTCTCAGTATGTCTTCATAATAGTACTAAAGCACAACTAAGTGATACTCTTGGTTCAGGCCAGTAACTCCCACTGTAATAATAATCACATCTAATTCCTACCTCGATTCAGCATCTATCTTTCTGCTTTATGTTTAAGACTGAAAAAGTGTCATATATCTGGCTTTTTACTAAATACACCAGAATTTTTACCCTTAATATAATCTGACTTACAACAAAAACCCTCCATCAGTAGTTTAATGTCATGAGATTTGAGACATATTCTATATCAACAGCTGAGTTTTTGAAGAAAGATAGGCCAATATGCAGCAACTCACCAGACTCGTGGCACCCAAAATCCAGGCTTCTTCTCTCCGGGTCTTAGCTTTAAATTGAGATTTTTGGAAACACTGACATTTATTCTGAAGATGCCATGACAATCTTCCTATAGCGAAATAAACCACAGTGTGAGATTAAACAATGGCCTGTGAGAGATGCCAAAATGCCAATATAGACAGCATGCTTGCCATGATGGGTAAGTGATGCAAACAGAAATGAAGGGTTATTTACAGGCCTGGGATTAATAGTCATGGAACTTTATCTGAAGGAAAAATGCATCCTAGAAGGATTCAAAAAGCCCTTTTCCTTCCAAGACTGAGAGTGTTTTCAGTTTGCAGAGCATTTCAGCTCTTTCCTGAAGACCACTGCTCTCTTTACACAGAATCACACAGAATCACAGAATG
>NW_010158939.1:429-816 GCF_000695765.1 Mesitornis unicolor | reverse complement strand
ATTTAATACTCTAATTAATACCAGAATTTGCTCCCTTAAGCTTATTAATAATATTCAGAAGAAGATGATCTGAGAAAAACAAGTATAGGGTTGGTACAGAGTGGAAGGAGGGATTAAATAGGCCAATTGTGTATGAGTAGTCAATATACTTCTCTGAGCCCTGCACTGAAATGTTGTAATCTGTCCTTTCTTCTTATTACATCCTGTCTTAACTCTCTCTCCACCTCAGGCTTTCCTCATTTATGAGTGCTGTAAGGTCTAGATGCCAGAAACTGGAGAGATGAAAGTGGCTAAATCTGGGGTCTGCAATTGGAGTGACACCACTGGTGATAGTGGTGCTAATATCTATGGTGTCAGCAGCTGGAGCGGATGAGGGGCTCATCAGCA
>NW_010158939.1:0-298 GCF_000695765.1 Mesitornis unicolor | reverse complement strand
GATTGGACTTACGTGCCTGGGCATGAGCCACTGGAAAGACCAGGATGTTTATAGTTTCCCTTGATCTTGTGTGTGCGTGCGTGTATGTTACTGTGTAATTCATCAGAGGACTTCAAGCTGGACTGTCTGGTGAGTAAGAGGCCTAGGATCTGGGCATCAATATTAAATGAGATGAGGTTCCATGCTGCTATTCAAGGGGTCCACAAACGTGTCTGTCCTTTTGAACTAGGGAGTAAGGGACTTTGTGTTTTCAGTAGCTGGCTTCAATCCTGATGAGAGGGGAGGACTGGGATCTGGC
>NW_010158938.1:33875-49080 GCF_000695765.1 Mesitornis unicolor | reverse complement strand
AAAAAAAAAAAACCCTCAAAATCTTTCTGAGTTGAGTGTTCCCATCATAAAGACCCTTTAATAGCAATCTTTTGTTGGATGCTGGGCAGATTGCTAACTTCCTTCTGGGAACTGATTGAAATAACACTGAAGCTAATCAGTAATCAGACTTCTCATCCTCTATTCAGGACTTTCTTTTGGCTATGTCAAGAGGGCTGTAGCACAGTGACCCTGAAACAGTCCTCTACAGATTGCATGCCTTTATAAACTGCCTCTGCTCTGAATGGAGTAGATTGAACTGTTGGAGTAGCTCACATCATCCAGGCAGCTTCAGAAAGTCAATATTCTTGGCGTGCCTGGAAAATCCTGAATTGACTATCACCCCTCAGCTTTCAGGAGTAACCCTTTCAGTGCAGCTCTGCATCACCCTTTCTAAATAAAGTGTTTCATGTTCTGCTTTAACTAGAAGCAGTCAAGATATTGAGCATATGGGCTCATGTCCTTGAAAATACTTCAACACTCATCTAAGATCTGAACCTAAATGTTCCTGGGATCTGAGCTGTATGGTTGGTTTTAAGGTTAAGCTGACCTAGTGGACCCTCTAGAGCCTGCCAAATAAAATTTAGGCACGAGAAATAATTTTGTATGGTCCTAGTAATATAAGTCCTCCAAGTAAGCTGGTTTTGTACTGGGCATCGAATGGATGTACATATATATACACTACAGATTTTCACATTTAAGAACTGGAAGGATGCAAAGTATTAAAGTCCTTTGTCCTTTTACAAATCCTAATAGATTTAAAAAAATATTAGTCCTACAATAATTTCTGTGTTGTTTTTGACTAAAGCAATTCTACTGACATATGGAATAAATAAGAAGAAAAATAAATAGTACTTGGTAAGTGGTTTTTCAATGCATTTAGGTTTTCCATAAGTTTTATAAAGTTTTTTCAGTGTTTTTTAGAGGCAAAATCAAAAAGCTGTGTAGTTCCTTCACTTGTGCGTGTACTCTGAAATAGGAGATATACAAGTTACTTGGGAGACAAACCCAAACGAAATTTCAAGGATAATGACTGGGCTACATTAAAGCATGGTGATGGATCATAGAATAATGGAATCATAGAATCATTAAGGTTGGAAAAGCTGTCTAAGAACATCAAGTCCAACTGTCAATTAAACTTCACCATGTCCACTAAACCATGCCCTGAAGTGCCACATCTACATGTTTTTTGAACATCTCCAGGGATGATGACTCCACCATTTCCCTGGGCAGCCTGTTCCAGTGCTTGACCGCTCCTTCAGTAAAGACGGCTGCTACAGAAGTGGCCGGGCTTGGATGGGAAAGAGGTTTTGAGAACCACTGATGATTGTGTTAAAAGAAATGCAGTGAGATGGGCTCTGCTTCAAAGCCCTGACATTGATTTTCTCCCCTTTGGCTACTTTTCAATCCTTATATGGGAGAACGTAAACAGAATCAGGTTCTTATAACAATATATCATGCTGGAAGGACAAGAGTTTGTTTAGGATTGGAGGCTGAATAGCTCTGCTGCATTTGGATCGAGCTAATGTGTTCTGAAAAAGGGATAAGAGGCGTTAGGGAATAGATGAAGCCCTGGTTTCAGTCATTCCCTAATGCAGCAGCTGGACCCAGTGACGGAACAGAACGTCCTGGGCTTTCCAAGGACTAAAGTGAGATTTCCTTCTGAAGAGAGCTCTGGAGGGATTATATCCTCAGGAACATCTGTGAAATGTACAATTGTGGCTGTGCTCTCATGGGCAAAGCTACCTGCGATGCATTATTCAGGACTGTAGCTAGGGGAAATTCCTTAGGCAAAAGCTTTTCTCAGTGATAAATGTGTCTTCTTGAAACAATTCACAAACTCATTTTGAATTTTTCGTAGTGTTTAAGCTCGAAAAATGTGTGGAAAACCAGAAAAATGCTAGGAGTTTCTACTTGCTGTTTCAAAATGATGTTTCAATCCAAAATGTACCTCAGTTCAATAAGGAGAACAATGTCTTTGTTTACAAAAGACAAACAAAAATAGCTCAAACTGAACCGTAATTTATTAACTTCAAAGAAACGATTCATTGAAATATTTTATTTCAAGAGCTTTTCCTTCCTGCATGAAAAAATAAGAGAAGGAAAAATTATTTGACAGCAACCTGAAACGATTTTCATTTTCTTATTTGCAATTTAAAACATGATTGCTCACTCAACTGTACTTAAAGACACAGAGTAGGTCTAATATGAACTCTCTCATACTTACATCATAAAGCCTTTGTAACGCACTTTTTTAAGATGAAAAATATTTAACTTGCAGGGCCAGCATAAAACTCATGATGAAACAGGCTATTTATTTCTGAACTCTTTCATTACTTGCAGAACTTACATCTGATGCTCTTTGAATGGCTGCTCACTCAGGGCTGCCAGCTGCACAGTTGTTAGCTATTTACAATAAAATCAGTCCCATTAATTTGCTAATGAATTGATATTGACTTTACATTTTGCGAGCTGGCAATGCTTCAAAAGTCATTGTTACCTCATTTCCAAAATGAACATCAATGAATTTCCCTTACAGCATAAAATGATAAAATCAATTAAAAAAATCTGATCGGTTGAATACCACCTGGTTTCAAATTATTGCCGATGGCACCAGATCAAAACCTCCACTCACCAATTAGGGTTGGAATGTGGATGACTCTCTCTACTTGCTAATATGGTGTGAATAGAACAATGATAACTAAAAATCTAGGAAAAAATAGAAAAATTAATAATTTTTATAAGAGGATAAGATCTGAATTGAACTGTACAAGAGTAAGAGTTTTTGTGGGTACTTTACCCTCTCCCACAAGGACACTTTTTCTGAACTAAACGCAGAGGTTGCATAGCAGGGATTAAAGATTTTGGCTGGAAAATGTAAATTTTCTCCACCAAATCAAACACCAAATAAAAAAATCAAAGATTTCTTCTGGTTTAACATATTCAGAGGAAGCTTTCTTAATATTTCCTTGCTTGCTGTCAGGGAGGAAAAATGACAAGTGGAAGATGTTATGATAACCATATCAGAGCTGTGGCGAATTTCAGCAGTCTACAAAAACACCCTGAATTTGGAATGCTTCTTTCCACCAGCCCTTAACAGTGACCCTTCTGAATCTTGACCACTGCCGCAAGCTGAGTAGGATGTAGCTGCTGGATGATGACTGGCAATTCGCTGTCTGAGAGACTTCTGAAGAGGTTTCATGACCTCCTTTAGAAATAACCTAAAAGAGTTGCTGCAAAGTGAAGTGATTGCTTTTTGATGGACCTGTGGGTCACAAACCTGGAAAACTGAAGTGGAGCCAGGAACTTCAGTGCTTGAGAAGCCATGAGTCTTGTGGCTTCTAGGCTTTCTGGTCTGGTCTCATCCCTTCTCACTTTAATCCCTTAGCTGATAAAAATTAATTATGAAGTTGGTTATTAACTCCCTGTACAGTTAACAAAGCGAAGCACCTTAACTGGAGAATCTGCTTGACTAGGTGTTACTCAGTCTCTTAAAGGCAGGTCTTTCTCCACTGACTAGAGAGATAGCCTACACCACCGGGGCTGTAATGTGCATTCATTTCCTGTGCCACACAGGCTAACAGAAAACTAAACAAGCTGTCTTTTAAAAGAAGATTTGCCTCAAAGTCAGTGTGATCTTTTGAAATCTTTAAATTCTGTGAATACCCTAAATAAGTGCTCCAGGAAAGTACGTTTTCTGCCTTTTTACACCCAACCAGGAACAAAAATGTTTGGTTTTCATACCTCCAGGCAGAAGAAGCCTTTGAAATCATCCTCCTGTGTATACATGTGTCACATTCTTCCATGGCTTAATGACTTTTGAAGCTATTGGGCGATTTCTGCTATAAGATAGTCATGATAGTCAACTTGTTTGGAAGGCAGCAGTCAAATGTCAGCTGTATTATCTGCTCTCAATTGCATTGGCTTTAATTTGGACCAAATCCACACGTCAGTAACTAAATGGAAAATAACTTATTGTTCAAATTTATGGCTTTCCAGATGCAAGTAGAATCTGATCCCCTTTCTAAAAGACTAATAATAACTTCTGTCATTTTTCTGCTATCCAAATGATATTGAAAAACCAGGGAAATCTGTGAAAGGATATAAAGGATTATTATGAGCCTGAAGGAACGATTAAAGAAAGATTAACAGAAATCAACATATTTGGTGCTATTACGACCCAACTGCTGTAAAGGATGATGCTTATTTGCCAAAATTTTTGGTCTCTAAGTGTTTAGTAAAGCAAGAGTATTAGTAAATGCTCCAAATAGAAATTGGGTCATATTTTATTTGAGTAAACTTAACAGTGGGGAAATATACAGGAGATATCAGGTGAAATTTCTTAAACCTGGACTCTGTATGTGTGTCGAATGCTTTCTAAAGCGAAGTGGTGAAATAGCCTTTGAGCCACAAGGGACTAAAACCTGACTGAGAAACAGGCAGAAAACAGGAACATGGTCAGCATGCTAACTGCCAGTGTGTTGCTGTTGTTGAAGTTTGTTTATCTGAGTTTAGAAATACTTGCAAAGCTCAAACAACTTTGGAAAACTTTCAGTAGAATGCTGGCATTTTCTCTGCTTTTAAAATTAGTACTGAGATTAATACTTTTTATTATATACGATGGTCTGTTTGGTTTATGTATGTGGGGCTTTGTCTTACTAGTCTCATACATTGTGTGCTATTGCTTGTGGTTGCCAATAGGTGCGAGGTAATCTGTGTGCTGAAACAAGTGGAAATCGCTGAAATACTTACTAGAAAACATATGGGCTGTATTGCAGACTTTGGGCTAGTCACCTGTGTCCCAAAGTAAATTAATTTAATCCCCTATTCCTAAGAGCTCCTAAGCATTAATTACTAAGTAAGTAGGGCAATGAGTCCAAGAGGCCAACTCTAGAGAGGAGCCCAGTGCACTCTCGTGGATGAGGGAGCGCTGCCTTCCCAGAAAAAGACCAAGCAAACAGAGTGAAAGCACGTTCTGATTGTGTTAGATAAAATAGATGAATAAACAAAGATGCTTTCTTTTTGGAAGCATGCCATCGCTGCTTTGCAAGTTTTCATGTTACCATTTTAGCCATCTTTTCACTAAAAATCTCAAATATATCTGGCTACTTACAGCTCTAGAAAACCTGCCTAAAATGTTGAACACTATTCAGTATCTGAACAGGGCACAGAGAATAAATGAGAAGAAAATGGATGGGACTAATTGAGAATTTTCACCCCTCTTAGCCTTCCCCTGCTCCTTGTCTCCCGCTCCATCTCCTGCTCTTCCCGCCCAAGCGTCACTATCTTCCTCGCTGTAATTCCGGGCATTTCTAGAACACGCTCATCAAAGCAAATCTAAAAGAACCATCATCAGTCCTCATTTAATGATATCTTGAAAAACCTCGCCAGTCTTTTCTTTTATCTTGGTGTTTGGGAGAAAGAAGAAAGGCAGGAGGGGAAAAAAACCCAAAAAGCAGATCCACTTATCTCCATAGCCATTGTTATGCATCTTTATGATTCAGAAACTGTTGAAAATGAAGTATTATAAACTTACTTGGCAAACTCTTGTCATTTTCTACTTCCAGCTGACATTTTAAAGTGATTCTATTAAGCTGCTGTGCATGCCTTTTTAAGTTCTTGCTTTTTTATGTGTGGTACTTAGTTACAGGTTTACAGTGCTTCTGCGTTCAGTTTCCATGCTTTGTACTTTGTAGCATCATCAGTTAAAAAATTTACAAGGCCTAGTTATAATCATGGTGAATACAGACCTGTTTCATTCATACACCATCAGTTTGAATGCTATCAGTAGTTTAGAGATGAGGTGAGGCACAGAGATACTACCGCTAAAATTGTGCAGTAGCTATCAGTGTCTAGTTTGTCAGATCTGAGGACCAAGTAATTTATATTTTTAAAGTAGTGATGGAAGGGGAAGGGGAAGAAGGTGAAGAAGGGGAAGAAGGTGAAGAAGGGGAAGAAGGCGAAGAAGGGGAAGAAGAGGAAGAAGGGGAAGGGGAAGAAGGGGAAGGGGAGTTTCATTCCAACTAATTTTGTCCTGACCATGATATAAGGATCTGAAGGGAAACACAGTTAGGGCTGCCAGTCACACCTACTGTATTCAGGAATACCCACAGCTGAATGGTATTCTAAATGTGGGCTTAATTGTTAAAAATGCTGACATTTATGAAGTGTGTAAATTGATATCTGATTAACTTGCTACAGCTAAATGCCAATTAAATACATTAACGTTTTGCACAATTTGAATGTATTGGTAAGAATTTATCTGTACCTTTATTGTCATTGGAATTGTGACTTAATTACATGACTAGATGATTTATCTTTTGCATAATTATTCATCCTTAGTCTATGTTCTCTTAAACAGTCAAACTGGGATGTATGGATTCTCTACAGCATCTGATCTTTTTTTGTACAATTCTTTACCTTTATCAAGGCATCTTCTATTAAAACACTAAAATCCAATGTAGAAGGGGAGGCGGGGCTTCTGCTACATGAGCTCAAATGGACTGATACAGAAATAGCCATTTTCCAAGAATTGAACATAATTCTCTAATGTTTATTATTTAATGAAAACAGTCTGAAAAGTTGTTGAAGAAATATGTATAATAGACAGCCTCAAATGATTGGTAGAGGTTCTTTTGTGATAAAATGTTCATTCACTTGCTGTACTGGCATACAATAGTTCACATCTTATCCTTTTCATACTCCTCACATTCATACAAGTCAGAACTGAGACCACAGAAATTAGGAGTAACGCTTGCACAGAGAGAGTGGAATAAAACCAGTTTCCAATTTTAACAGGATATTTTTTACAAAACTCATACCTGGATGATTCATTCATCTGAATCTTCATGCTGTTTCAGAGCACTTAGTGGATGTATATCCACTGTGGGTATGTACACACAAAGAAGCTACATATGTTGGGTTGTTAGTAATGAATATCAGACCAAGAACTGAATAAAGCTTACATAAACAGCACGTGAACTGTCTGGAATGGTTTCTTAATAAGATCCATGCTATGAACATCCTTCAGCAAAGAACTTACAAAAGTAAACTTTATGTTGCATAGTTCTTGGCCTCGAGTGGAAATTTTCACAAGGTTTGACTTTAGCAGGTACTTAACGCTTCACTGCATCAGATGAGAAAAGGAACTCGGCAGAAGAAATGTTTTGGCTGAAGTGAAATATAGTACAAATGGGATTTGGGGGAGCAAAGTAATCTTTACATTCTGCAAATAATGTTTGCCTGAAAAAACTAGACGGGGAAGTATTGAAATCTTGAGGTGTGGAAAACACCTGTCCTAACACAGGCGCCTTAAAGCTCCACATTTGAGAGTAAGCTGGTCATTTGAGGCCATTTAAAGAGAGAAATAGGAAACGCTAGGGAATCACACACACAGAATCACACACAGAATCGCTCGGTTGGAAAAGCCCTCTGAGATCATCACGTCCAACCGTTCCTGTCTACCCCCTAAACCATATCCTTAAGTACCTCATCTACCCGCTCTTTAAACACATCCAGGGATGGTGACTCCACCACCTCCCTGGGCAGCCTGTTCCAGCTTCTGACGACCCTCTCAGTAAAGAACTTCCTCCTTCTCTCTAACCTGAACCTCCCTTGGCACAGCTTGGTGCCGTTTCCCCTTGTTCTATCAATAATCTATTACCTCCTACATTAGGTATCTAAAGTGTCTCTTTCTCTAGACAAGCTTTGACTTAGATGAATTCTGTCCTTTGACATTAAAAAATAATTCCTTTTGTTTTTATATGAGACAATACTGGCTTTATTCACAAATCTTCCTGGTTCCAACTGGTTGCCAACGTCCTCACAGTGTGGGGGCTGTCAGAGCCATCTTCTGAGCTGTGAAGCACCCAAGGAGGAGCTGCTTTGTCTTCCAGGGACGGTGCTTCCCATAGATGACCCCCGCAAGAAGCCCCTCACTCTGTGTCAGTCCTGCAGGAATACAATGCACCAAGGCTGTGGGAACAAGCAGTTCTCCAATAACTAATTATAGAAATTTCTGAGGTTCTGAAATTCAGCTTTTCCCTGCAAACAAGATAAGGAAAATAACTCTACATTTGTGCCTTCAGTTCCCTGGA
This sequence comes from Mesitornis unicolor, assembly GCF_000695765.1. Lineage (NCBI taxonomy): Eukaryota > Metazoa > Chordata > Aves > Mesitornithiformes > Mesitornithidae > Mesitornis > Mesitornis unicolor. The sequence continues at coordinate 40,966 of NW_010158938.1, read as the reverse complement.
GTTTAGAGTATATTAATGACTATTGGACTCAGAATAAATAAAGTGGATGGAAAAATCATTATGTGAGGTCTATTTTCTGAATATCAATTTGGTTTCTAAGCACTTCAATAACTTATCCTTAATTTTCAACTCAGAATGTCTCTGAAAATAGTAGAAATTTGGAGCATCATCACCTTTTGTTTTCGTATAGTAATGGGATGTGAATGTGGTAGCTGAGCTTATTGAATTTGACGTTAGAAGCTGATTTATCTTTCTAAAAGCATTTTTACATGTTGAATTCTGGCCTTTGAGGAATAGCAAACAATCAAAAATGTATTGGGAAAAATTGAAAAAAAAAAAACCAAACAATTAGCTGGGAGAGACATATCAACAGCCTCCTTTGTCTGCACAGCACCTTTTAAAAGAAAAGTGTGTGTGTAAGATAATAAATAGATTTTAAAGCATGGCTGCAGGAAACCATTTGCCAGTGCTGTGAACTGAGGAGAAGGAATCCCTCAGAAGCTTGCCTGTATGTGAAATGTGTGCATCTCTCCAGGACGCCAGTCCTGTGTGTGTTATGTGGATGAATGCCCTGTGGGGCTGCTCTGCACACTGCTTGACTCATCCATTTTACTGTGTGTTCATGCATATGGGCAAAAGAGTGGGAACCTCTGGTGAGCACTGGCTTCCTGTGAGGGTCTGGGCAATAGGAGGATGCTGCGCTGCCCAGGGTGGGCTGGGAAAGGTGAAGGCATCATTCAGTCTTCAATATTGCGGTTGGGTAACATGAAAAAGAATTTAAGGATTAAGCCCTAATGTCAGCATTTTTCAGTAGAGACTGAAGGACAGGAGAAACGCTTTCTCCGATTTCAGATGAATGAGGTTTGCTTTACTTCAGCTGCCTTGTGTGGGGCTGTAATGTCTTGGAGTGTTATTTTCCAGAGCTGTGCTAAATGTGATTTCAGCAATGGACACTGCTGAGGGGCAATATGGACATTTGTGAGCAATGCTGGATATGGAATAAGTAATTTGATATTTTTGAGAAAACCAAAAGTGGCTTGAATTCCACAGTGATATTTTTTCCTGGTCTCTAAACTATGGCTGTGGTGGGTTGACCCCAGCAAGCAGCTAAGCGCCACACAGCTGCTCACTTACTTCCTGCCAAGTGGGGTGAGGGAGTGAATAGGGAGTTCAAAAGTGGGAAAATTCACGGATTGAGGTAAAGACAATTTAATAAGTGAAGGAAAGAGCAGGGGAAAAAATAGTGATGCAATGAAAATCATTTGTCACCTCTCACAAGCACACTGATACCCAGCCAGTCTCTGAGAAGTGGAGACCTTCCAAACAACTCCCTCTTCCTCCCATCGCTGCTTTTATTGCTGAGCATTACATTACATGGCATGGAATATCCCAAGCTGTGTCCTTTCCCTGCTTTTCCCCACCCTTTCCCTATTGCTGCGGTGGTAGCAGAGCAGGAAAAAGAGAAATCCTCAGAGCAAGCGCTGCTCTGCAGTAGTCTAAACACTGGTGTGTTATGAACATTGTTCCAGTCACAAATCCAAAATACAGCACCATACAAGCTGCTATGAATAAAATTAACTCCATCTCAGCCAGACCCAGCAATATTAGCCAAGCTCCTCTGGTTACTGCTTTATCCCCAGTTACAGACAGCTCTCTAAATCACTGAAACTCCAGTGGGGCAAACACTGAACGTGTTGAAGGGTGTGCATACAATACTAATTAAGCCCATACCTATATCCTCCGATTTTCTAGGAAGAATCTTTTTAATAGCTGTTAGTAAATTCTGTGCTGGGATCTAGACAGGCTTTCCTAGGAACTTTATAGCCACACCTGCAATTTAGACAGATGAGGACAATCAACATCAACAACAACAGAAGCAGAAGGTAATCAGCGTAATAGCACTGAATACCTGAAAACAAGGTCTTTTGGCTTCAAGCTATTGAGCAGATTGCATTGTGTACCTGAGGTACAATTGATATTTTCGTGCTAAAACAATGTAAGTACATTATCTCCTCAGGAACATATGATTTTTAATGGCTACAGTCACGTGACTGGAGGAAAGGGATTTTAACTGCCAGAAGGACACTTATAATTCATAATAAAGAGAGAGAAAATGTGTTTTGTTTTGTTTAAAAAAAGAAAGAAAGAAAGAAAAAAGAACAGAAAACTCATTCTGTGAACAGAAGGATGAAAAATTTAATGGTAAGATGGGGTGAGAAGTTGGGGGTGGAATCAGGGTTAGGATAGATCCTGGGTGTTGCAGAGCCAGAGAAGACATGATTGGGGAGGTCTGAAAAGCAATGTTCTGCCTTTATGTGAAGTTCTGAGCTGCTGCCAACCCGCCTGAACTTTGGTCGCTCTAGCATAACACTGCCAGCCTTGAAATATTCCAAGTTTTTAAATCCATCAAATACAAACCAAAGACACTACTTCTTCCTCCAGACCGTGGCTTCCTCAGACCACACTGGTTGCACATATACTTGGGTTCTTTCTACGTGCATTTTTTATTTTCAAGGTGTTTTTTTTTTTTTCTGTTGTCTGCAAAAGTGAGGACTGGATATATATTTTTGGGTGAGTTAGTGGGATGAAGACAGAAATCTATTTCACTAAAATGCAAGCAGTGAGAGCTTTCAGAACACTGAGTAGCATGAGATTTGCAATTAAGTCATGATAACTGATGATATTGTAAATGGTTTCATGTGGAGGAAAACTAGATCAATTATTGGAATGTTGTTTGACTTTCAAATCAGTAAGACTCAGTTCCCACTCTTGGATTCTATCGAAACAATTTGAGTCATCTTAGGCAGGTTTTATAATGCTGGATTCACCAAAAAGATTTAGACCATAGTTCAGCATGACAAAGTGTTCATTAACAGCACTGTCTGATCGTTCTTGCTTCCTACTTAGAATCATAGGATCATTAAGGTTGTTAAGGACCTTGAAGATGATCAAGTCCAACTGTCAATTAAACGTCACCATGTCCACTAAACCATGCCCTGAAGTGCCACATCTACATGTTTTTTGAACACCTCCAGGGATGATGACTCCACCATTTCCCGGGGCAGCCTGTTCCAATGCTTGACCGCTCTTTCAGTAAAGACGGCTGCTACAGAAGTGGCCGGGCTTGGATGGGAAAGAGGTTTTGAGAACCACTGATGATTGTGTTAAAAGAAATGCAGTGAGATGGGCTCTGCTTCAAAGCCCTGACATTGATTTTCTCCCCTTTGGCTACTTTTCAATCCTTATATGGGAGAACGTAAACAGAATCAGGTTCTTATAACAATATATCATGCTGGAAGGACAAGAGTTTGTTTAGGATTGGAGGCTGAATAGCTCTGCTGCATTTGGATCGAGCTAATGTGTTCTGAAAAAGGGGTAAGAGGCGTTAGGGAATAGATGAAGCTAATGTAACCCTCCCCTGGCACAGGTTGAGGCCATTTCCTCTTGTCCTATTGCTTGTTACTTGAAGAGACCAATGCCCTCCTCACTACAACCTCCTTTCAGGTAGTTGTAGAGAGTGATAAGGTCTCCCCTCAGTCTTCTTTTCTCTGAGGTTCAACTTTCTTTGTAAAGATTTCTGCATGCTCATTCCTATTGTTCCCCAAAAGTGCAGGGTATTTCTAAAATGTCCTTAATCTGTTTCCCTTGATGAAGCTGCTGCTACTTGTAAGGCATTCCAAATAGTGCATTTCAGCATGAAAAGACTCCCGAGGGAAGCCTGTCCAAAACACGCAAACGCTCCTGGTGAGACTGACTCAATTATGAGCTGTAATATCATCAGGTGACAGACTTTGGTAAGCAAAGTGTTGCACAGTGAGAAAATTTGATTAGCAAACACCAATTTACACCTCTGAGTTGCTGCGAATCTTCGTTAACAACTCCTGTATGCTTTTTAGCCATTAACCGATTAATGAAATCCTAAAGAGCAGCAAATACACAGTGTGTGGTGAGCAGGTGTTACCACTCCCTTTTTGTAGGTGATGGGGAAATTGAGGAGAGAATTATTGATTACTTACCTGAGACCAGATGCTCAGCAGGTGGAAATGTTCCTACATGAGACTGCATGTTGTGACAGCTGACATCTGGAACTCCTGCAATAGCTGGCAAGGTGCTGGTCCTACGCAGAGATGATGGTCATTGTGCCTTAGCTCTGCTTGCAAAATTCATGAATATATGAGGCTGCCTTAAAGTAGCCTACAAGACCTTGACTGTGTGGAGCATTTTAGGAAGAAGAGGGTTTTCTAAGTCTTTCCTAACTCTAAAACTTTTCTAACTGTAATTCAGTTTGGTATCAGCTGTTCACAAGCAGTTTAAGCAGCCTTGGGCCTGCGTTACCAAAAGAAGCTGTCCCACATTCCCTTTCCCTATTAGCTTCTCACTTCCCTGAAAAGACACAGAGTTTTGTTCAGTTGCAGAATATGTTTAAGGAGTCATTACCACATGCAAGTTACTAAGATTTTGCTCAGAAAAAAAGAGCAAGTGAGAATGATTCCCGTAGTACAGCAGGTAGATGACACTGCATTTGAAAATCGACTTAAAATACCAGAGAAACTGTGATACAGAGAATTACATTGAGACACAGAGAATTAAACTGAGAAACATCTACATTTTTCCATGTATATCACCACACAGCTAAGGTTTTCTTCTTGTCTTCCTCCTTGCCTCCTTGAAAACGTTGGAAAATGCTGTTTCTCTGAAGCCGACTTGCAAATCTGACAGCCTCTCTTGCACAAATTCCCTTAAGTGTCTTAGTAACTCTTAAGCCTATTTCCCCACTAAGAGGCTCATGGGCGCTAGGCTGACCCATTACTTTGCATGAGTTACCCTTAACGAAGAAGACTAATGAGATGGGTCGGATGTGCCTTCACTGTTTTTGCAGACATTACAAGCCGTCCTTTCCCAAGTGCTTTGTATATAGCAAAAATTAATAAGTTGACATTAAGGCAGATTTCTGCATAGCAAACAGCTCTGTGCAGCATCACAGGGTTTGCTCTCGTGTGCTTGTAACCAAAGAGAGATGATCAAATCTAAATGTTGCAAATAAACAAATGAACAACCCTTTCCAAAGACGGCTGCCCTGGGATTAGATGTTTTCCATCATAACTCGTGTATCTGCAGTGTTTTGTTTCTCTTATTTATGACTGTTTCCATCACATTGTTCCCATTCTCTGTTTGGGATCTTTATCTCAGATCCCATCCTACTTTGAACAGTCTTTCGGATGACTCCAACCACAGCTCTGGGAGTTATAATCACCACCATCATAAAGGAGCTCCCATTAAGAGCCATGAAAGGATCCTCAAGAGCTGTTAAACATTGTGATTTACATCTTCATCAATTAAAGCAGTTCTTTGTTCTCAAGCTTAGTTTATTAAGTTGTAAAATTCCATAGTGTACTGGTGAAATTATTAATAGTGAAGGAAGTTGCTGACACTGGAGCTCAAAACTTAGAAGATAAATTGAGAGATGGTTCAGTTGCCTTAAGCTCAGAATCAAAAGTATTTTGAAATTATTTTAGTCAAGATTATTTTTCCTAGAAGCAAAACCCCAAATAAAATACAACTTTGTGTAGAGGACAAGAAGCTACACATTGTGAAGCCAGTATTATACCAAATATAAGACTACCTAGTAACTTTGGAATAGCCAATTTGCTGGATGCCATAGCCATTCAAATATGTAGGAGATTAGCAGCAGATCTGCCACCGTTAATGTTTCCTCCTTCAAAAGCCTAGGCTGTATAAACTAAGGTAGAAAGCTCGATTGCACAGTCCATATCAGTTTGAATTCAGATTTCTCAGACATGGCAAATCGATACAGTATGTTACAGTCCAGATGAGATTTTGATCTGTGTAACTATCTGTGGGGGTTTTTTGTGTTTCCTGGAAATTCATCTTGAAATTTCTCTTATCGTTCACTGTAGAATGGGTGAAAACAACCAATAGTCACACTGACTTTTTTCCTGTTCTAAATACCATGTATTTCTAGAGAGAGATATAGCCTGTATCGCTGTTCCTGTGGGAGGATGTGTACAGTTAGTTTCCAGATCGGAATTGTTGTGACCAGCCAGCTCCCAGTGCAGGCAGAGGACCCCAGTTATGTCTATATCCAGCTCTGATCCTGATGCTTTAGGGTTCAGTAGGATTTGTGAAAATGGGGCCTAACAGTGATGACAGATTGTGAGATCTGGTGTCATACAATACTAAAAAGCTATGTCTTGTTCTGCCTTTGCTGAGGAGCGGAAAGTTATTTGGCAGCTGAAGCAGAGCTCTGGGAAACCTATGACACTGGACTAACAGATGTCCACTTTCAGCACACACAGGGTTGCAATTCTCTCCCCAGGACTTGTTTGATGACAGTCCTCAGTTCAGAAATGGCTGTGATCAGCCCTGAGAGTGAATTACAGTTGTGTACAGACTCTGTGGGTGACTACTACCAGTTGTTATCCTAAGAAAGAATGTTATTTTCCTGCTGTAAGTTGCCTCAGCAGACGTTTCTGTACTTTAAGGGATTTTGTATCTCCACCATGCGCTTCTAACTCATGCCAGCACGCTTAGCAAGGATGAATGAAATGGTTACCATCTTTGTTGCCTTAAAACTCAACCGTAGCTTACCAGCCCCATTGAAGAGAGAATCAATTACATTTATAGATACTTATAAATGACAGAGGTGTGGATGGTTATAATAATGCCAATATTTGGCATCCTAACATGTTAGCTGAGCTCCTCGGTGGACCCTCCTGCAGTGCTAGTAGATGTTAGCCAAAAAACTGGGACAGGCAACAGAGGGCAGTAACCAACTCAGCCTCTCCAGTATAAGCCTGCAGGTATGAGCCACTTCCTATGGTAGAAGAAGGGGGAAGGAAGCAGAAGTTTAAACCTTGTTTTGGGCACAGAAATGAGATCTTTTAAAATGTGCTTCCTTGTTTCATTACATGTAAAAATACTTAAGAATGTATTGAAGCCGAAAGGACAGACATTTAAAAATGTCTTAGCCTTCTGAAGCAACTTAGGCAAGCTACCATTCTCAAAGTAAAGAGCGCTCTCACACCATTTATTTCACTGGTAGCACCAGTTTATGCCGCTACAGTCCCACC
>NW_010158938.1:26997-33844 GCF_000695765.1 Mesitornis unicolor | reverse complement strand
ACTCTTTCCGACCTCCATGTTATTCCTTTCAATACATCTCGAAGGTGCATGGGTAATTGGACCACAGAACCGAAAGGGATCTTAAAAACCTCCTGTCACTAACAGCTGTGCCCTTAGTAACAATTGTGTGTAGTAACAACTGAAGGCAAAGCTATCTCTTCTTCATGAGCTTTTCTGAAGACCAACCTTACCCTTTACAGGCTGCAAGGGTGACAAAATATTTTAAGTAAAAGTGATAACTTACACCTTTGTTAGAATTTGCCAAAGAACTGTCGTGGTTTGGGGCTGGGCTGGCCACTAAACCCTGGCCAGACGCTCTCTGTGAACCCCTCTGCCCTCCCCAGAAGGGAAGAGAAAAGAGAAGAAGGGAGAGAGACTTTACGGGTTGGAAAATAAAACTAACAGGTTTAATAAAACAATAACACTGATACTGCAGGTTAATAATGTAAATAGGAGAATAAGGGAATATATACAGACATGTACAAATAGATCTACAAAACCAATATAAAATCCTCCCCCAATGACAATGATGGCACCAGAGGCTCTGGGAGCACTGGAAAAGTCCCAGTGCGGACCCAGCAGCAGTGGGAGCTGATGCAGGAACACAGGGCTCAGGATCAGAGGCAGGCGAAGCAGCAGGGTCTGCTGGGCCTTGGGCCATTGCAGGGGTGGAGAGGGAAGGAAGGGTCCAAGCTGGAAGGGTGGAGACCCTGGTGATCCCTGGGCTTTGCACTGAGTGTGGCGTGTGTGGGATGCAATCCCTGGTTGGGCAGGTTTGGGTCTGCTCCTCTGTAGGTGCAGACACAGCCCCCATGGTGAGACAGTGGCCTTGAGATTATCACACTGTCTGGAGAAAAATGCTGCTGGTTTCAGCAAGTTCAGCCACTCAGAAGAGATTGAGCTGAAACGTAAAATCACTAAATAAAAATTTAATTCTATCTAGCTCAAACCAGGAGAGGAACAAATAGTTTGCAAATACAGCAAACAAACAAAAATAAAAACAAAACAAGCAAACAAACAAAAAAAGAGGGATGCATATCTGTGCCTGTGAGAGATGGATGTGACTTTTAATGGAGTGTGCAGTTGTTAAGTGCTCAGATAGCCCTGTGAAGAGTACCTCTAAATATCTAAATAGGTAGAATTAGATACAGGGCTGTTTACCCATCCTTGAAATGCTCTTATGGCAGAACTCACTATGAAAATGAAAGCCATAGCATCTCAAATGTGCTGATGCGTGTAGCTTGCTGTTAAATAACAAATAAAAACAGTAATAAAAAAGTAATTAATAATAATAGAATATTCTTTACAATTACTAATGAAGGAGATTGCTAATCTCCCACTGGCAGCAGGGGAGTTCTTTGTCTCTGCTGCCAGAAACATATTACAACTTATAATTAATTAAGAAGCATGCTGGGCGGGCTGGCAACACACATTATAAGTAATGCAATAATAAGAAATAAAGGCTTTGTTGTTGGAAAGGTGACAGAAGATACTGCAAGATACTTCCAAAAATACCTGTTAGATGGTGATTACATCTAGATGAGCACGGCAGGTTTGCTAACCAGTGTAGAGCAGTGTGAGTAACGGGTTTTCATCAGTATTGACTACAGAATGTATATGTGTCCTCTCCCTGTGTGTTCAAATTTGCTGTCCTCCCAGATGCAATCACCTGATGGAGGAAGTGGAGACCAGTGGTTACAACCGAGGCCTTGGAATTTGCTATTTTGAGCTGCACCACTAAATCATTGCCTGACCTTGGCAAAGTCAATCACAGTAGCTGTGCATAATTTTCCAGCTGTAATATGGGAACAATCACAATTACCTCCTAAAGGGTGGCAATGCTTCAGGAGTAAAGGTTTATAAAGCATGTATTATTCACCAAAGGAAAATATCTTGGTGATTATGTGCGGAGTGACTGAACCCCTGAAAACAGTTCTGGGTGGAAATTCAGAGGTAGCACTTACCCTGTTTTCTGAAAGTGTTAGTGTTTATTATTGCCAAGCACCAGTAAGTCAGAGAGAATGGCAAAGCTTATGCCCACAGAATCAACCTGCATTTCTGCTGGATTGGAAATGTGTTTCACCATCCTGCTCTGACTGTAGGGCTGGGAGCTCTGTGGTCCTCACTGTTCCCATTTCCACTCAAATGACTGTAGGGCTGGGAGCTCTGTGGTGCTCACTGTTCACATTCCTACCCAAAATGGCTGTTTCTGAGGTTGTGGAGGGACCAACGGCAATTAGCAAGAGACATGAAGTGTGCTGGTAAGCTTAGTTCGGTGTTTCATGAGAAAACAGATTCATCGCTGCATTTTACCCAGCTTTGGTTCCAGCTGCCACCTGTGCTTGCAGTATTGGGCTGACTGAACAGACAGGGAGACAGGTTTCTTCTTCACTGGAATAATCAAACGGATGGAGCCTCATCTGGATCACCACAGGTTTTGGTGCACGCTGCACTTTCTGGCAGACTGGTCTGATATGTAATTAAGAACAAGATTATTCTTACAATAAATGGTACCATACTGCTATTTGCTCAGACATTTTGAGTTCTGCATCTAAAGTCATTTATGGTGTTTCACGTGTCTTTAGATGTTCCAAACTCATTGCCCATACTTTGCTCCCGGCCAAGGGCAGCCTTTCACTGGCAGCATGAGAAAGATCAGCATTAGAGTCCTTCTGCCTGTGAGAGATTGCATCTGCTTTCATCAGGCCCTTGAGGAAGCCATGGGTCCACCTGCTGAAGAGCAATGCTAGCTCCTAATATTGGAGCCATGCAGCACAGGAGGAGTAGATGTTGAAGGTCACCTATTTATTTTGTTTGAAATTTGGTCATGCTAAAGGAGTTTACACCTGGTTATGGTTTGGCAATGCATTAATAAATAAATTTCTGCTGCTAAACAAACATCAACATTATTATCATTGCTGTTGTTGTTATTTATCCATATTTAGAGGTGGTTTTTTTTATTCTGTGTGCCACTGGAATTTTCTAAATGCTTTATAAATAAATCTGTGCTTGCATAGGCACAAAGACTGCTTTTGTAAAGGTCAAAAGACAATTGTTTGTTAGCAAATAGAGGCCCACTCCTTCTCCTCAAACACCAGAGGTTTCTTCAAGTAAATTATATTGATAATACCATTGAAGTACCTGTTTATTTTAACAAGAAGGTCAAAATGTACATGTACTGGAACAATGCAGCTATTAAACATTAATTTCATTCAGGATTAATCAATGATGAGGAAATAACTAAGAATATCTTCTTTTTAGCCAGAGAGAAACTGCTACCTTAATCTATAGCTCAGTCAATAGGCTGAAATTGTGAATAACTGTGGAACATGTTGAGAGTTAACCTTTTGATCTCAGCTTGAATGCAATAATTGTAATAAAAAACCCAGACCTAATATTATTATCAATAGCATCCCTTGTAGTCGGTGATTAGGTTTGATTGCATTATTTTTATAAAGAACAAAAAGACAATGTGCCGTATTCAAATTACAAATGATCCATTCAGAAAAAATTAAATTATATAGAGCATTAAAATGTGCTTAGGAGAGAGGTATTAAAAATGTGGCTGAATCACTCTGTAATTGTTTATTGCAAAATTTATAAAGCACTGAGTAATCACGCTCTTATTCTGAAATTGCACAGTGTCTCTGAACTAACTGGTGCTATCAACAATGTCTGTCTGTTGGGTTTAAGAACTGCTCTTGTCAGCTATCCAGTGAAGCCTGGACCTGTTTGTGCATGTAAATAACTCAGTGTTTACCGTGGGCTAAAATCTTTCAGAATCAAAAGCGTGGGGTGTTGGGTTTTTTTTTTTCTCATGGCTAAGTAGAGGAAGCAACTTTCATTAGCGGTTATTGGAATGATGCGTATGCATCAAGGGACTTGCATACCAGTATCTCCTCATTTATTTACTGTAATACATATATATAATCATTATCAGAGATATTATAGATGAGGAAGTAATTTTTTATGTTTTAATCTCCTTGTTGTTGTGGAGTGCACTATAACTATATTGCATTTAGTTAGGCTACGGGTAAAGCTTTTCTTAATGTGCAAGGGACTTAGGGAATGTGAAGTAATTTTTTAGAAAGGACATAAATGTTTAGGATTTTCGCTGGGGTCATGGTTTTATCAGTGAGAGTGGGAAAATCGATTGTTTGTTTGTTTATGAAACCTGTGCTTTGGTCGTTTCCACCCCATTAACTGTGTAAAACCAATACTGAGCCCTTAGTGATATAGCCTGCCCTTTGAATCCAGCTGATAGAATGATGCCAGTAAAGAGAATTAAGAAAATATACTTCAAAAGATACAGCCTCTAGATATTCCTCACCAAAATTTGGAACATAATGAAGTATTCCTTCTTCCAAAGAAGTTTTTGAATGATTGTAAACATTAGAAATACTAACATAAGGAGTTTCACATTAATGTGAAATGGAGACATCTCATGCAGCCTGGTATGTAATGTCTCCCCTGTTATCTCACTCACTCCAAAAACTAAGTGCACCTACACTTAAACCGCCTACAAATACCTAAAGGGAGGTTGTAGAGAGGTGGGTGCTGGTCTCTTCTCCCAGGTGATGGGGGATAGAACAAGGGGAAACGGCACCAAGCTGTGCCAAGGGAGGTTCAGGTCAGAGCTAAGGAGGAAGTTCTTTACTGAGAGGGTCGTCAGAAGCTGGAACAGGCTGCCCAGGGAGGTGGTGGAGTCACCATCCCTGGATGTGTTTAAAGAGCGGGTAGATGAGGTACTTAAGGATATGGTTTAGTGAGTAGACAGGAACGGTTGGACGTGATGATCTCAGAGGGCTTTTCCAACCGAGCGATTCTGTGATTCTGTGACTTCTTAATACACATCCCTATCTGGCTTTTTACCGGTCTGACAGCTGTGACCAAGCTAATTTTTAATTAGATTTGCAATGATTTGCTGCATCCATGCAAAGTAAAAGCAGAGCAGCTGGTTGGTAGCTAGGAGAAGGAGCTAGAATCCAAGCAAAGTCTTCTTGTAGGACCCAGAAACTATATTTATCCCAAAATGAAATCATGGAACTGCTCTGCCCTTGTAAATAAACATTGCTTGGGCTAGAAAGGCAGTTTTTTGGGCAAAATCTAGGAAATTGCTCTGCATGTTTCTTCATAATCTGACTTGTTATCTGTGTAAACCCACAATAATTTATCTATGTATCAAAAAGTGCTATACTTAGAAAATTCTGACAGAGAGCATTGAAAGAAAAACAAGAAAAGTGCTTTTGTTCCTGCAAAGGGGAAAAATAAATGGATCTACTGTTTAATGGAAAGGGTTTGTAACATATTTACAGGAAGGACTGGTAAATCAGGAGTTCAAGGAGAAGAATGACTTCACATTTGAGCTTTCTATCATAGAAAAAAATCTAAGGATTATAAAGGAATTTGTATTAATAAATAGAATTTAGTAAAACTTAGAGTTTAGTAACTTTAAATATCTTTATGAATATATAAAAATATCTTTATCTATATATACTTATATATATCTATAAAATATCTTTAAACACCCATTCAAACTATTGATTAATTCTGGAAATACTCTGCTGAAAACATATTTGAATGTTTACAAAGTGAGAAAAACAGGTTTAGAGGCACCCAGCTCAAATTAGGAGGAGGGGAAAAGCTCTCCTTCCCAGGTGAAAAGCACTAATTCTTGTCAAGTGTGTTTAAAAAGAGATACCGTTGCTACTGGTTTAAAACAGAGCCATCCCCCAGAACCTCCTTCATTCATGACAGCCAGTTTCAAGGTATTTCAGTCTTCTGCAAGTGCTAAGCATCCTTTGACAATTGTCCAAGTTGTTTGGTTTTTTTTTTTATTAGGATCAGTTCTAGGCCCTATAAAATCTAGAGGTAAGAATGCTGGACTTCCAAGCCCCAAATAGTTTAAGTGTCAATTTAGTAAGGAACTTATTAGCTTTTTAGAATGGGACATACTGGGGTCTGTAAAAATGCATCACTCTAAGCCCTTCTGGAACATCAGAGTCAGAAGCAAGATGAGTATGGAGTTGAAGGTAGGATTTATACAGTAAACTTCTGCCTGTAAATATCTCTGTTCTTCCTAAAGCTTGATCTCTTTATTGCATATATTGACTCACCTTTGTCCATGGAGTATTTAACCAAACAGGAAAATATTCAAAAGTGGTTAGAAAGAAATGCTCTGGGAAAAAGGTTGGAGGAGAGGAAGTGGCTTTAAATTGCTTTGTGATATAAAAATCTTATTATTTATCCTCAAATCTGGCGCACACTAAGGTTGTTTACAGGAGCTGTAGGTTGCAGCATGTCAACGTAGCCATTTAAATTCAAGATATGTCTCAAACCAGCAGTCAACTAAGAAAGGCTCAAGGTTCCCATTGAGTAGTAAAGACACTGCAGGGCTCAGTAAGAGACACTTGTGCCTGGTGGGACTACTAATGAGAACTGCTGAAGTGCATTACCTTGTGAATGATGGGTACTCCAGGATAAGCAGCAGTTCATTTTATTGAACCAAAACTTCCACTTTCTGTAACTATTACAATTTTAAATGCCTCTATTACTGGAGAAAATAAAAAAGTTATGTGGAAGAAATTAAATTACTTATTTGTGACCCATAGGAGTTCATAATCAGAGAGGGTTCTTTGTTTTAATAAGCCAGATAATTAAGGAGGAAAGCATGACCTGGCCTTTATAGTTCATAGGGCACCTCCCAGTGTGGTGCTCTGGTAGGACTGATGGCTTCATCTCCTCACCAGGTTCCTGAGCCTTCCCAGACAGACTCCATCAGCAGAGACAGCAGCTTTGTTTCTTCTTCTGCAGTCACCTTACTGTTGGATCACTTGTGCAGGTAAGC
>NW_010158938.1:0-26966 GCF_000695765.1 Mesitornis unicolor | reverse complement strand
TTTCCCTGCTTCCTAATTCATGTCATCCATATAGACTTATGCTTGATTGAAACAGTAGTGTCTCAATCCTTCCTGCTGTTGCTTCAGATTGCTTTTCAAGTGAGCTTTGTGCATTATCTTTGGAGAAGGGAAAAGTATGAGTTGTAGCTGCTAGACTGTGGCAAAACTGAAGTGCTGCTAGGCTTGTCCAGAGGGAGGGCTTGGAGTATCTTTGGAAATGTTATTACACCGAGCCCTGGTTGAGGGCTTTGAGAAGATTTGGTTTAGATTTAAACAGCTATGTAATTTGTAGATCTGTCTTAAGCAACTTACCAGAGGTCAGATGGAGCGTGAATGGCAAAACAGGGAACAAAAGCCAGATTTCAGCAAAGCACTCTCTCACAGAGATATTTGGTTCCAGAACTTTGTTATACTCTGGCAATGTATCCTCTGATGTGCATAAAACTCAAGGTAACAATCTGCAAGAAAGCAAACTGTAGAGTCAGTGCTCCTTGGATACTGAGATCCTTTTGAAACTAAGATCCTTAAACATTAGCTCTGTAATGTAAAATTATGATAGGATTAGCAAAAAAATTGTTTACTGCACATTGACAGTCTTTTAAAGGGCAAAAATATGTAGCATGGTAACCTGTTATTTTGTCATTGTGGAACAATTCTGAGGTCTCAGGCTGTTTCTTATATCCTGATGGGAAGCGCATTGGCAAAGGACCAGTCAAGCCATTTCACAATGTCATTTTCATAGCTCTGAACAAATTTTCCCAACAAATGCGGATACATCCTCATCTAGGTTATTAAATTAAGTCTCCCCAAAAGGATCAATAAAAAGAAATACAAGTCCATAATCAGAATTTATGAAATATATAATCCTTTTAACTGCAATAACAATCTTTTAGAAGCCACTTCTATTCAAGACTGCAGGGAGCATAAGGCAGGCATGGTGTATGCAGGTGTATGATGGCTTCAGTTTGGTTCCTAGGAGACTTCCCCGTACACTGAAAACAAAGTACAAGCAGTTTTAGGGAAGTGGGCAACCTGTGGAGATAAAAATGGCAGAAGCCATTAATTAATTCTTTAATTACTTATCTAACTTATACTGTTAGTCTTCCAGACAGTTGCCATTACATCGCTTGGGATTAAGATGATAATAATTTTAAAGAGGTGCAGAGAGACACCTACTGAAAATAGGGAGGGTTAGCTTACCTAGCTGGCTAAATTCAAAGTTTAAATCCTTCAGAACTTTGATTGCCTAGCTTGAGGATGTCTAATCATTGAAGATTTTTGTGTTTCTGAAACATACAGATTTTATATCAAATATCACTTTTCAGGTAAATATCTTAGTCTGGATGCTATTGCTGAGACTAAAACAAACAGACAAACCATGTCAACCGGATGGGGACACATATCTAGGGTATTTTTCAGAAACCAGAAATCTCTTGCTGATTTTCCCAGTACCAGCTCTCAGTAGAAGAGGGTTAAGTGGGTGACTTCTGATCTCACTGTGCCTGAAGTAAAGATCTTAGGTGGGGTCATTCCTTGTGAGCTGAATTATCCGCTCCTCCCACCATTCATTCATCATGTTGTACTTCACATTTAGGAGCCAGTCGAATGCAAGACTCGAACATGTTGATTAAAACATAATGAAATATCTAAAATAATGAACCCAAATAAAAATGAGGAATAACACTTTCAAGATCAAAGATTTTAAATAAATTGCAGCTACGAAACAGAAATGCCCAAGGGTCAGGGGCTGAACGATTTCAGAGTCTGGACTTTGAGACCATACAGTCCACATCACAGGACACTTTCTTTATCTTAACTGCTGCATTAGATTCTCACTTTCATTGTAAATTTATCTGCACAGACTACTTGCTTTCATTCCAACACAAGATTCCAGCTGAGAAACATATTTGAATAATTTTAAGATTGCCTTAGATAAAAATTAAATTTTTCAAGAATCTAAGGGAAAAAAAACCAACCAAAACAACATATTGCAGCAATTCTAAAAATAATTTGATATAATGATTTTGAACTTTGCTGCAAGGATTATTTAAATAATTAGATACTTTTAAAATACAGTACATTAAATAACTCCAGCTACAAAGATATAGGGATATAAAGAGGCAGCCAGGACTGGGAGTTGATTAGTTATGTGCTGCACAGCAGCCCCAATTCGATGAGAAACAAAACATTCTAATGAATCCAGCTCAGTGAGCTGATAATCTGCAGAAATCTACAGGAAAAACACCCCACACCTTACTTCTGCCAGTGAATCCCCAGAACTGGAGTAGCCTTCACAAAGGCAAGCAGGATGAACAAGGTGGTTGGACAGGTTTTTGACGCTATGGGTGTCTCTATTTTGCTCTGGTGATTGAGGGTATGTCTGATAGGTACCAGCTCTTTTCTAAGAAGTTACATCAGGCTGGATGGCAGCTAGAATCCTGACATAAATTATTCTCATTTAAGAAGCAGACAACTGCAAAACTAACAAAAAAGTAACATTCACCATCTAAGCATGTACACTTTCTGATAAATGGAGTATATATGATTGCTCATAATCCATCTGCTAATACTCTCTTATAGCAGACAACTGCAAAACTAACAAAAAAGTAATATTCAGCATCTAAGCATGTACACTTTCTGGTAAACGGAGTATATGTGATTGCTCATAATGATGCCATCTGCTAATACTCTCTTACATTCATAAGTTTTCACACAAGAAAAAGAACCTTTTATTGAAGTTTATTGTTCAAGTTAAGTATCACTGCTCCTTAGGCATCTATTCCAGATATTATTCCTTTCCCAAATATCTAAAATGTATTACTAAAATTATTAATAAAAACGGTCTTAGTGTGAATCTCATTGTAACTAATGTAACTTAATAATGGACAATATGTTTTTGTTTCTTTCTGCATTCTTGAAAATTTTTGGTTCACTTACATTAAAGTTCAATGCAATATTTCCTTTCAGTAATCTAAAAAGTGCTGTGTTTTGATGTGTAATTAGAACGAATCAGTCAGTCCCTGTGAATTGAATGGGATATTTCACTTACACTCATGCATTCATATATTTCCTTCTGTCCCAAATGTCATCTCTTGATGTTAATTATACTGTCAGAGAATACCTCAGTGTTTTTTTGTCGCTGCGTAACTAGTGACCTGCTCTGCTTTAAGGTTTTCTGCTGCTGTAACTGGACTGATGACATTGGACTTGACTTGCCAATCTGTTCAAAGTTAAAAACAAATGACGAGCCCTTGGTTTCTGCTCAGCTGACTTCATGCTTACTCCCTAAGGCTTATAAAAGGTGCCTGGCCACGAAAATAAACATTGTTAGCACCAAACTATTTTTGTTTCATCTTACCTGGCAGTAGCTATCCACTCCACTAAACTGATGCATTTGAAAAGTGAGAATTAGCGATATAGTGTCGACAGCTTTTCAATGAGATATATTTCAGGTGTCTTTCAGCTTGCCATAACAAAAAGAAAAAAGAAATATGGTCGATATCAGGGTTTTTGTCTGACCTTCAGCATTGTAGAATAACACAAATAATAATCAACTTTATTTACTAATCATAGAGCAGTTGTTGTGGGAATGAAATTGTATAATTGAAACTTGAGAAGAGCAACTAATTGATAAGAATGCTTTGGATAACTAATAGGATTAAACATTATTTTTAATGTATCAGAAACACAAAGAATGTTCACAATATTCTGAACATTTGTAGCATCTGTCCATCTTGAATGCAAAGAGAATTGAGACGCAGTCTTTTCCTATCTGTTGGAAGGAAGAAATTCAATACTTTGTCAGTATTAAAAACATTAGGGGAGATAACTAGACTCATAGTGTGGTTTGCTTGAAATTTAAGCTGTGAAACAAATGAGAAGGCTGATATTTGCTGCAGGTGTAATACCTGGAGTTAGTCTACAGCTATTTACTTTTAGAAGAGATACCTACCATTTGTTATACAAAGTATTCACTGCAACAAAATTCACTGTAATCCTTTCAAATGGCATTGATGTCTCTTCCTACGTATGAACCTAATGTCTCATCTGCATTTCTCTAGTTATACCTTCTACCTTTTGGCTCTTTTTATATTTGTCTAGTAAAAAAAACACCAACATTATTTTCAACATTTATTTTCTGACTACTAACCTTTCTTTCCAGAAGTGGAATCTCTAGCGTTGTCTTTCATGCTAAGGTGCATTTCTCTTCTCTTCACATGCAAAACTAGATTTTGCATATGTATTATGTCACTTTTGAATTACTTTTTGGCCTTGCCTGGTTTTCAGATCTAAAGTGTCTTTATCTCATTTCATCATTTTTCCAGACTTCTTCCTTGCAAGGAAGGGACTTTCTGTCCTTAGCTTATGCTTTTCATTCCTACATTCTGACTTTACATGTTTTGCATCAAAACCGATGTTGGCTATAGTTTCCCGTGAAATCAGAATCAATCCATGTATTGTCTTTATCATGTATTGTCTCATTTTTATTGAATAAGCGCCTTTAAAAGCAAAAAAACCACAAGATATATCTTTTTTTGTCTAAGATTACTGATAAAAGTATGAAGAAACCTAGCCACAAGTAAATTCTAAATAGCAATAACTAACTAGATTGACACTGACTCATAATCTACATTAGCCCTCTTGGAGTACTATCTTAGGTCTTAAATCAAAACATTGTACAGTATTAGTTGCATGGCTTTAAAGTATCAGGAGGCCATTTCTGGGCTGGTATGACCCCAGGCTAAGATTGTGAAGATTGTTGTTGCATGAAAATAAAGCTATGTTTTGATAGTGAATTGCAGTTCACCGCTTCATGCACGTCTTGTAACTAGTGGTCTGAAGTATGGCTAAGTTTCATGTTCTCCAAAATACAGCAGCTCCTGGCAGGAAAACCTGCTTATAAGTCTTCAGAGCAATGAATTATTTCAGCTGTTTCCTCCTCCTCAGGACAAGCAGTGAGCGTACAAGTACAGCACGTCTCAGTGGAAAATAAGTCAATGTTTTACAGTTTAGATCTGGGTGTTTTTATCCAGGGCAGACAAGTATAGCAAACCTGATTCACAGCAGGAAAGGCTGTGATGAAGCTGTGGAGATAGCCGTGTTCTCACAGAATCCGATATAGGAATTAGGAGTTTGGTTTATTTTGGTATTGGGTAGAGCTATCTTGTTTTCCTTTGAAAGAACTTTGCAGACACCTGTGTCCATAACAAAATCCATTCAATATTTGCATACTTCCATTTTATGTGAAATTTCTGAATAATTTATGGTGAAGTTTTGCACTTATTTTGATGGCCACACATAGGGTGATGCAGGTATGTGTGTGCCCAACAGTATTTGTGTTTAAAAAGTCTATCAGAGCACCTTGCTTAGGATCCACGTAACTACTGTCTGTGCTTATTACATCTTAAATGGAGACAAAGCTGAACTATTGACAAATGTTAGCTCCTGCAGTGGGGAAAGTGAAAGGTACTTTGAATGAACAGCAGTAGGTGAAACCAAATCTTACAAAAAAGCAATATAATTCTGGGCAGACAAAGTTAAGTAATATCCATGGAATGGCCTGTATCCAGGCTTTCATGCATCAGCTTAATGGAAAAAATGCAGTAGAGCTACTCTATAGGAAGACCTGGACAGACTGGACAAGTGGGCTAGCAGGATCCTCATGAAGTTCAACAGAGACAAACAAACGTAAGGTCCTGCATCTGGGACTTCATCATCCAAGAATGCAGCTGAGACTGGGCTCCAGCTGACAATATTGATCCGATGTTGATCAATATTGAGAACCATACTCAATATTAGAGAGAGCAGCCCTGTGCAAAGGGACCTGGGGATCTTGGTGGATGAGGAGCTCAACGTGAGTGAACAGTGCTGCAGTGTAAAGAAGCCAACAGGAGCTGGGCTGCATTACAAAGGGCATCATCAGTAGAGATAAAGAAGTCATCATCCCTCTCTGCTCTGCACTGGTCAGACCACACCTTGAGCACTGTGTCCAGTTTTGGTCCCCGCTATCCAAAAAAGATGTGGACAGGTTGGAAGGGTCCAGAGAAGGGCCACGAGGATGCTCTGAGGACTGGAAGAGCTGAGAAAACTGGGGCTGTTCAGCCTTGGGAAGAGAAGGCTCAGGGGGGACCTTATCACCATGGACCAGTACATAAAGGGTGGCACCAAGAGTATGGAGACTCCCTTTAACAAGGAGTCCCAAGTAAAAGACGAGGGGCAACGGACACAAGTTGCTTCTGGAGAGATTCCCATTGAACTCCAGGAGAAATTTGTTTCCCATGAGATCAATCAGACACTGAACAATCTCCAGGGGAAGTGGTGGATTCCCCTACACTGGTCAGTTTGAAGAGTCAGCTTGACAGGGGCTGACTCAGCTCATTTAAATGATACTTTAACCTGGAGAGGTTGGACTGGATGATCCTTGTGGTCCTTTCAACCTGGGATTCTGTGATTCTATGATACTTTGATTCAATATATGACCTTGTGAACTACCCATGCATCCCCTTTCTCACAGCAGCTGGGGCTGACATTGCTGCCAACTGGTTCATGTGAGATGGAGCTATCATGTCTCCCTGCACCACTCTGTCTTTCAGACCCAAAGCGGAGGACTGGCTGGTAGCTTTAATAAAAATGTCTCTGTGCAAATACAAGTGCAATAACATTTCAGTTTGTTTATGTGATTGACAGCAAACAGATATTGTCAGGCTGAGTGCTCGTGCTGCTACTATGTAGTCGGTGCTTGTTCATTGCCAGGTTCATGTCAGTCAGATAATTTCTTCCACACGTTTCCAATTTCTACTTCTCAAAACTTTTCTGTGTAAGAGAAGAGCTTTCTTATGAGATGTCACTGAAATAAAAGTCAGACAGTAAAGTTGTGCTGAGTGGCCTTCTCAGTCACATTTATGCTTTATATATATGTATGTGTGTGTATGTGTGTGTATATATATATACACACACAAACACAAAATTAATCATTTATAATACTTTTCAAAGTGTAGACTAAATTTAAAAAAATCATGATTGCTTTAAAATGGTCTGCATTGACAACTGATGATGCATATACATAGAAAACTTTATAGCCAAAGAATTTTATCCGACAAAGTATAGCCATTGTGGTGACTGTGATCTCATCTCTCCACCAGAAGTATATCCCCTGTGGGTAGAAACTAACAGTGATTTGCTGGGACACAGCAGTATGCCACAATTCAGTGCAAAAATGAATGGAAGTATTGTGTACAGTAATATCGCAGAGGCATTTTTAATAAAACAAATTGGAATCTGACCAGGAAAATGGAAACTAATGTCTTTGCTTTATAAAAAATAGAACTCAAGTTCTCAGTAGTTTAAAATCTAAGAAGAAAATAAGAAGAATGTCAGTTTGTTATCATAAGGTCCCAAGGGATATGAGTGAGCAGTTCTGTTAAATTCAATGCATTTGAAATCTGGTATGTGCCCAAATGACTTGCAACTTTAGGTCTACAGACCCAGACCACTAAGTCTTGACAGAGACAGGACAGGACTTGCACTGCGGATGGCAGCATGTGTGACATGGAGGGAACTCATTTGCTGTTGGCCTCCATTAGTTAGACAGAAGGGAGAGCGCCTGCTTCTCTGTGGCAAAACTTTGGAGTTTTTCTTCGCAATGGCCAGTGGCTGCAGGATCTGCAGATTTGGCATCTGCTGGTTTTCTGAGAATTGTGACTGTTGTTAAAAGCATTGGTGCCATTCAAATGGGGGAATTGTCTGCAATTCTCCCCACCATTTCGAGCAGCTCTTCTTGCTTGCTATGTCCATCACCCTTTCTCACAAATCCTGCAGGTCCATTTCTCACCTCTAAAAATTATTGACGTTATACTTCCTGGAGATTCTTCTTATATAGATGCTACTTTTTAAAGAGTGACTCTCCAGGTGTACAATCATGAGACTTTGTGCAGGAGAAAATGATAATCAACACTAGATATGTATTTCTTAAATCTTTCATTCCCTATCAGGACTCAGATTCCAAACGCAAAAGTTCAGTCACTTTAAGCAGCTACAGCAACTTACAGAAAACCAAACTTTCTTCAATGATTTAATTATCTCTTCTTTAACGTTCACTCCTTTCCTGAACTTTTTAATTACAGCATTTATGAACTGTCAAAGTTTGTCATGTAATTACCACTGCCTTGAGTCTCCCCGTAGTTTTCAATGTCTACCTTATTTTTTAATGTAGCTGAAGACTCAGTTTTAAATTGAAGTTTCATTTTTTTCCCACCCCACTCAATAATACATTTTCAAAATAACGTTGCAAAAATTAATAACATTATTGAGTTCTTGAAGTAAAAATAATTCCTCTCCCTCTAGCTCTATGCCCAGCAAAACAAAATTACTGTGTTAATTCTGCTATGAAGAAGTGAGAAATTACCTGAAATTGAGCAGTTTAAATAACAGAAGACCTTATAAATGCGTTAGAGGCCAACATGTTTTTTTAAACAACATTATGTGGTTATTAAATTACTTATTTTTAATTGTCACAGTTAAAGACTACTCCTGTCCTTCTGCTGCATGTTTGGAGCCCCAGTGCATGTGTAAAGATAGAAAATAATGTGTAATGAAAAGGGCAGTTTGGATACATTCATTGAAAATCCTGGGTTTTGCATTGAACTACTGGTAGATACTCCAGGTAAAATAAGTAGGGTAAATTTGAAGGGGTAACAGAAGGTAAAATAAAAATAAATTCAATTGTCCAGTACTGTTTATTAGGAATAGAATAACTTGTATTTTTCTTGAAAAAGAGAAGTGTGTGAGGCATCCACAACTTGGAAGAAAATATTCTTTTATCAAAATTAAGCTTTTATAATCACTGCTCTCACTTTATGGCTAGAAAGGCTTGTACTCTCTACATGATGCCTATAAGAGAGCAAGGAGTTTGATGTTTTTATTACTATGAAACCAGAAAATTTCTGTATAGTTTTGTTGCCTGTATAACACCAACAAGCAAGTCAGCTACTAGCAATAAGGAAATTATTTGTTCCTTTTTGGGGTTACATGATCATTGCTAGAAACAAGTGGAGCCTCTGGGCATCTAGAAGGTAATCCTGCCTCTTTAGTATAACCACATTGGACTCCTTGGATTCCCTAGAACCAGAACTGATTGTGCTGGACACTGAATCCAACCATGTCTGACAACTGTTGTCCTATAGCATGGCTTGCTTCATGACTTGCTCAATCACAAAGATGCTGGAGGGAGTGGAGCATCTCCTGCTGAGGAGCGGCTGAGGGAGCTGGGGCTCTTGAGCTTGGAGCAGAGGAGCCTGAGGGGTGCCCTCATTCCTGGGGATCCATTGGGAAAGGGCAGTGTCAGGAGGAAGGAGCCAGGCTCTGCTCTGGGATGGCCAATGCCAGGACAAGGGGCAATGGTCCCAAGCTGGAGCACAGGAGGCTCAAGCTGAAGAGGAGGAAAAGCTTTGTGAGTGTGAGGGTTATGGAGCATGGCCCAGGCTGCCCAGAGAGGTTGTGGAGTCTCCTTGTGTGCAGACACCCAAAGCCCTGGCCGTGTTCCTGTGTGACTGCTCTGGTGATCCTGCTGTGGCAGGGGTTGCACTGGGGGAGCTTTCCAGGTCCCTTCCAACTCCTCATATTCTGGGATTCTGTGAGCGTGACTTTGCCTAAGAAACAGCACAGAGGCATCACCCAGGTCCTTCTGTTCACTCATGTGTGCCTGAGGAACATGAGCAACAGTGCTGTGGGAAAGATGCTGTGTGCAGTTCCTGCTCCCAGTAATGTCTGTTTGATGTAGGATCTTCCTGCAAAGTTAATTTACCTGGAGAAATTTAATAGAGTTGTGATGACCACTCTCTGTGAAATGGACATTGGAAAGATTAACAGGATGATTCTTAGACATCATTACTGACAGGAACATGTCATTAGGCAAATTAAAGTGAAGCCCCTGGTGTTTAAGGTTCCAGGAAGCACAGATGTACAGAGAGGATTTCTTGCACTGGGGCAGCTTAAATGTCTCAATTATACTTGTGTTACTATTACAGCAACTCTCTGAAAAATGTAATTCCCAGACATTTGCCCACACTTATGAGGACATCTTTATCTTGGCAGCTACAGAACATCTGAAATGTCCATTTTGACATACTGAGCAGAGATACATTTCTAACGGGATGCAATACTCGTTCCACATAAGGGAAAAAAATATCTCTTGGGAGGTTTGATGAGACTTTTTGTAATTAGTATTAGTAATGAGAGAAAGAGAAGTACAAATAGCTTCTAATTTTAAATGATTCTAAGTCCTTTGCAAGTATTTTGCTTGATTTGGGAACATATTTTGGAATGTTTCACAAAACTCCCAGTGAATAGCAAAGGCACAGTTAATCACATAAGTAAATAATGTGCTTTTCCTCACTTCCGTTCAACATGCATTTAATTCTCAGTTGCTTTTCCTTTTCTTAGCTGTCAAAATTTGCCAAAACATCGACTGACATCTCCTCCTCCTTCTTCTGTCTGCTGAATCTTCTTTTCACTTTGCCCAGGTTCGCTTTCAAACTGAACTTCAAATAGACCAAACCCACCAGTAACACATTTGCTCGCACTTATTTAAGGTTTTAGTTTGTCACCATCAGTGACATCAAATTGGCCCATGTCACAGCTCAGGCCATACCTGGTCTGAAATTAATGTCCCTTTGAGCAGTTTGGGTCAGCAGCATATCCTCTGCTAACTTCTTGCTCACCCCTGGTTTACTCACTGGATGGAGTAGAGTAGGAAAAAGCATTCACAGAATCACAGCATGTCAGGAGTTGGAAGGGACCTGGAAAGCTTACATATCCATCTATAATTCCAGTTGAGACTTGCATTGAGTTTTGGTCTGGTGTTAAGTTCTTGATGAAGTAAGATTTTTTCAATGAGTTTTTTATGAGTAGTTCCACCAGAGTAAACACAGCTAATGGCTCTTCCTGATCTCTGCCTTAAAAAATATAGCTACACTAGTATTAAAAAAACTAACTTCTCCAGAACTGAAATGAATTATTATATATGTCTATATTCAAAATAGACTGGTCCTATGAGCTGCCTCCGTTCCACTTTCCTCAGTTCTGAATGTCACTTTTACTATATAAATGATTTAACGTGCTTAATTACACAAGATGTTTGCAACTCAGTAAATAAATTTTGACTAGATGTCTATGTTAATGAGAGTTAATGACAAATCAAATATAAGAAGATAAACAAGCATACTCAGATTGTGCCATCTTAGCAAAAAGCCCTTACGTATTTTTTTGCAGAATGCTATCAAAACCCCGAGTTTTGCAGTCCTTCTACACTGTGTTTGGATATATACATTATTTCATTTTTATTTCAAGATTTATGTGGTTCATAACACAGCTAGGAGTGAATGAGGCTTTTTTTTCCTGTGGATACATACTGAGCTTATTTGGGAAGGGAAGGAAAAATGGAAGGGGAAAGGGAAGGAAAGGACACTGACATTTCCTTTGGCATAAAAGTTGCTACAGATTAGGTAATTCAAATGTTTTCTTTCAGTAGAGCAGAAGTAATGAGTTTTTATATAAATGTTTAAAAAAATTAGAGCATTTATTGGAAAAGAGCCCTATCATTATGGATGTTAGAAAATTATTTTCCCAAAAAACCTCAACATGGAATTTTTCAACAAGATTTTTAGCATGATCTATTTACAATATTCCATGTATCTTCTCCTCCCCTCAAAATTATTCAAAATTGACACATTTCTATTAACTTTCTCTTGTGACTGACCTTTGTCATAAGGTTTTGATCTGTTTCTACCTCAAAGATATTTCACTACAGTGTTATAGAGAGATCAAAAAATCAAATTACCCCCCCCCCACTAAAAACAAAGCCAAAGCTTTTCCACCATGCAGCAGTTTATTTTTAGGGATCCATATGAATAGCCTGATGTGCACAAGTGCTGCACACTCAGCATTATCTATCTGTGGGAATTGGGTACTTGGTGCTGTTTAGAAATCACAAGAGGTTCCATTGAAAAGTAATACTTAAGAGGAAGAAAATGCAGGATATTTCAATGTGAATATCATACCCTTGTGATAAGCTTATCTACAAATTTGTCAGCTCTGCTCTGCTCCGTAATGCTTTTCTGCATTTGCCATGCAAAAAAGATTCAATTAAGGGCACATGAATTGGTTTAAATAGTGTTAGTTTGAACACCTGAATCTAAAAGGTCTTCCTTTTCTTTAGAAATTGTTAGCTGAAATAGTGCTGTATTATGCTATTCTGTTTGATACTGAAAACTGTGTCTTAACTGTATAAATCTGAAATATACCCTAAAACCTCCAAATGTTGACATTAAAACCAAGCAAGCTGTTTTCTCTATGTTCCAAGAAAATAAAACTCTCCAATGCTGGAAGAAGGGATTGCTGTATCTTTCAGTTATTCCTTTCCTAGAGTGTCTTTTACAGGCAGATGGAATAAATGCCATGAATTTGCCCTGTTTACCCTTAATATCAAGCAGCACTGCTGCTGAAATATTGTTCAGTTCAGCATTTTGCAATCCCATGCTCGAATTGAAGTGGTTCACACTTAGAGGCACCTCGGTAGAAAAGCGTTGTAAAGAGGGTTGTAATTACAGAGATAACGATGGTGATGTGTAGAGAGCTGCGTGGGATGATTGAGGGCAGTGAGGGACTCTAAAGTTTATTTCCTCAATACTGGATTCTTTTGGTATAGGTATGGGAAGGGCATTAAGAGTCTGTTACTTAGATTCTGGTGTAGCTGTTGAAGTTGTCTATCATACAGCCAGAAAAAACTAAGATCAGGGATTAGACTGTCACCCGATGTCACCAACATGAACTCAGCAAGTCCAGGGTAGTCAATGGATTTCCATCAGATTTATAGCAGCGTAAGAGAAAAAAAATGCGGTTCAAGGTCTTTCAGAGCACCGTGACAGAATGCAAAGTTCAGCTGGTTTCTTCGAGGATTCATTTTCTTTCAGACTGTCCCTTCATCCTATGGCATTTGCATTGCTGATTCCTACCCTGCTCCTCAGAGGACATGAAAAAATGTAGCTGCTCATCTCCTTGTTCGGTTTTTATAGATTACTTTGATGTTCAAAATAAATCTCATTACACTGCAGATCAAAGAGGGCAATTCCTTTCACCAAAGCAGTACAATAAGCCAATTAGCGTTATTTTTTTTTATCATTTAATGCAGAGAACATCACCCTAATGTATCTGTTGTGACTGGGGAGGCCCCAGTGAAACTCTAGGCAGCAAAGACAATTTGATTTTATGGCTTTAGCATTAGTTCAGCTGACCAGATAATTTACATAGAGGCAAATCAATGACTTAATAAAAAAAGGAGGGAATACAATAATATCAAATGAAAAGTTTTATTTCTTTCACTTAACAGAACAGCATCAATGTTCAAAAAGCTCTCAAATTTTGGTTCACAATTAAATATTTTCTTTCTTTCTTTATTCTCCCCTTTTTAAATTAAACTGACCTAAATTAGGTCTTAAATACATTTTCATAGTTAATAATAGAATCATTATGTTCTGAACATTTGGAATGCAAATATATTGGGTTTTGCTATTTCTCTCTGAGTAAAGATTGAAAAATGTTAACAAATTAAGCCAGATTCAGTAGCCATTCTTTAGATTGTAGTTGAACTACGTTTCAGCTATGATTATTATCTGGTAAATAAAGTTTTTCTCTTAGTGTATAACAGATATAAAAGGTATTGTCCTACCTTAAAATGTTAAGCTATAGAAGACACCATGAGGCATTCTAGTCTACCTGAAAAGAAAGCTTACAGATTACTAATTGATTAGGTTACCTCTTTTTACAGTCCCTCTACTATCTACCCTTATGCTTTGGTTTTGGGTTTTGTTAGCAAATCAGTTAGTCCACACTGAAATACAAAAATACATTTTAGACCAATACTTCACTTCCCATGAGCAACCACAAGCATCACTCCATCCCACTTTGTATTGAATTAATGATCTGAAAAGAAAAGCACAGTTTTAATGGAACTGACAGCAAAGGATATAAATCAAGACAACATTTCTCCTCACTTTCATAGCATGTAAATTATTCAACATTTTTTGAAAGTAAGCTCACGCAGGAACATAAGCACTATGGAGAGGCTAATTTAACACTTATTTAACTTTTAGCTGCTGAGTGACTTTTGGAATTTGTCTTACCTTGCCAGACCAGAGTACGTTGATTCATATATTAATTGCGTATTTTAGTAATAAAGTTTTTTCTGATATTTGTTTCTAAATTATATTTCATTTTTACATGGGCCTGGTTACAAAGATGGATATAAATCTAAATATCCAAAAAGCGAGAGAAAATATACCAGACTTAATAAAACTCTTGCCTGAGTTGCTATTGCAGCTGTATATCTAAAGCAAAACTACCAGGTTGACTATTTAACCCTAGAATAAAAACTGTTGGTTATTATATTAAAGAAGCCTGATGCTTGAAAGGAGATGGATGGTGAAATTGTTGCTACATAAATTTAAAGAAAGATAAAAATTAACGTTGCTAATGAAACTGGAATTTTCTGATCTTGAAACTGGAAAGCTACACTCCAATAGTTCCAATTCCATGTTTAAACTCCAGAAACAGTCATTGGGAACTGTGGTCCAGCCATTGATGCTTGCAGGTCAAAATTTGACTGTTAGATGTTTGCAGTGAATTGCATGTGAATAATCCACGTAGCAAGAATTAGTGACAGCGGTGATCTGATGATTCAAGACTTTGCTGCACAGGTAGACTCTGAGGGTTGTTTCTTTGTCTGGTGAGGATGACTGTTCTTGTATTTCTTCCTAGTAATATGGAGTAGTTATATTTGCCAGTGATACCTAGAGCATGAAATATGCAGGATCAAATCTATTTTATCTTAAAAAGGCGTATCTATAGGAAATACTGTTTACATATTAAATTCATATATATTAGTAAGCCATCCTTTGCCATAATGACAGTTATAGTCATAAGGGTATCTTTCCTCTAAATCCACAGAATATATATGTTAGCTTACCAAAATGACCAACAGAGGTTTTGTGATGTTAATATGTATTTACATGTATGATAGTGTAAAGTGTTTCCTTCTCTGGAGACACCCAAAGCCCTGGCCATGTTCCTGTGTGACTGCTCTGGTGATCCTGCTGTGGCAGGGGTTGCACTGGGGGAGCTTTCCAGGTCCCTTCCAACCCCTGACATTCTGGGATTCTGTGATTCTGTGAATCAAGCTGCCCTTGTAGCAGTGAAGCTGTGCATCTGACTTCCCTGTGATGTACTACTGGGCCAGCATCAGTGAAGAGCTGACTTGACATTGCTATGGAGCCAACATGAATTCCTGGTGTCAGCAGAAGAAGAGCAGAGCTGGAGAGATATTGTGACAAATTGAAATGACTTATGTAGAATAATTTTTTTTGACTGACAGGGAATAAATGTGGCATTTTGTCTGCATGGTTCTTTCTCTCAAGTTCATGTTCTCTGCTGCAGCCACAAGGCCAAGTTGTTTCTTATGGGACAGTAATAATAAAGAGTGATGAATATACAGAAATACAGCCAGAAATATAGAAGTCCCAACTGGCATTGTTAAGTATCAAGTGAGTCATTTCCTGGGGGGACTCTGGAGGTCATTCATCCTTATAGACACAGTAGAAAAACTTGTACTAGAACATAACTATGCCAGGACAGGGGATTTTGGAAAAGCCAGCTAGCAAATGTAGACTCTTCAGTTAGAAATTACTGTAGCTATTAAAAGAGTTTAAACTTGGTTTATTTATAATCAAGTGTACGCCCTGTACCTGGACCACATCAGAATGACCATGAACTTGTGTGTTAGCAAGACAAAATGAAAAATTAACTCATGTTGCTTGACATTTGTTTATTCAAAATACAATAATTTTAAAAAGATAATATAAAGTAATTGTGTATAGGGAAAACTACTTAAAAAACACATAATATGTGCAGTTTTAATAGTGAAAAGAATCTGATGGATAGGTGCCTGCGTTTTTGTAGAGCATATTATGAATATATACATAAGTTCAATTCTTCTCCAACATATTTTTAATAAAGCGAACTTATGTTTACCTACGTAATTAGGAATTTGATCTAGAAAAAAACTGTAATAGCTTTGCTGGGATGCACTTTTAAGGTTGTTAATAAACACCTAGAAAGGCACTTCTTAAATCTTTGAATCTATTTTGCCTTAATATCTCCCTTGATTCATTTTCTTTGGTCTACCTGCTGCACACACACAGTACCCCAGATCACATCATCACCCTTGAATGTAGAAATCATTAACTGAAAGATTTGTTATGTATTATTTGCTATGATGACTTGCTTTTATATGGAATTAGTGAAAGTTTCCATCACTAACAAATGTTCATAGTCTTTGATATCTGTATGGGTGTACAAAAAGCCAGCATCAACATTCTCAGCTTAACTTCAGATGACATCCGTTGTGCGGGTCTTTTCAGTTCCTACTAAACTCTCCATCCAGTTTGACTTCCAGAGCATCCATTTGTTAGATCCTTTTTATTTTAAAGCACTGCAATACTTTACCCTTTAAAATGGCAGAGCCAAACCCTGTATGGGGTTGTTCTTGTTCTGAGGAGAGATCAGACATCTCTGATCGATACAGATGAGAGACCCTACCAATTTAGTGGGTTCATTCCAGCGTTTTACTGTAATATGTTCTTTTAGAAGCTACATTCTAATGTTGAATTTTGAACAACCCTTTTCTTGCTTCGACTCCTTTTTAGACCATAAAATCAGAAATCTATAAACATAATCAAACCCGTCTATTCCGTTGCCATGACTCACTTTCCCATCCTATTCCTTCTTCTGTACAGAAATTAATTTGTGTTGAGAAGGACTCACATGTTATCAGGCTAGGATAGTAAACGGGTTTGCAGAGGCATTTTCACTGGCATATCAATTCCCATAGTAACCAAACAGAAATAAGAAATAGAGAAATCTCATGAGATTGCAGTTTGGAGGCAGCTAACTACGTTTGAAAACTGAATGCAGCTTCAGGAGTAAATCAGTGTGCAGCTGATGACAGTGACTGAGAATTAATGCCCTGCTGCTATCAGCAAAAAGCGTTTCATAGCCACTTGGAAATTTGAACCACCACTGGGCAGTACAGTTTATTTTGAATTTTGTTAGGTTAAAAAACCCTGGTGATTTCAGAAGAGTGAATACCCTTTATGTTTCATAATACAGATGTTCAAAACTTATTTTAGCTGTTCTGGTTAACGTTATAGAGAGTATTTATATTTTTTAAGAGGCAATTATCTCTTAACAACTGACTTTGAGCTTTTGTAAGAAAAATATACCCTTAAAGTGCCTTTTCCTCCTCATTGACTATCACAGAATCCCAGAAAGGAACTAGGATGTACATGTTCACATTGCAGATGTCCAGATTTATATAGGATAATCCCAAATGAATCACATGAGCAAAAATTTGACTTGTGTTTCCATTCAGTTCAGGTATCAGCCACACCTGCTTATTCTGGGTTTTTTACACACTTGGGTGTAACCTCAGGACTTCTTGACATTTTCACCATCACCATTTTCCAATGGGAAAAGCTCTCAACTATGATTCATCCTTAATTTTCCTGTGTCTTTATGTAGAAGTTCAGAAATTATTTTTTCCTCTTTCTCTGACCATGTTGTTGAAAAAGTAATCTAACTTTCTCTCTTTGCCAATAACTGATAGTACGTGAGTACTTTTTAGTGGTATCAAAAACTGGTTAAGATATTATTATCTTATGCAAATTTATTTTACAGTAGCTCTTATTAAAAAAGCAATACAATTAGACATTAAATTACTTTTAATAGGCTCCATATCACCATCTTTTTACTGTTGTGCTCTTTCTATTTTCAGTAATTGTGAAGTAAGCTGTTCAATTGTTTTACAACTCTTTGCATTTATATGCAGACTGAAGAGACTATTTCATAAAATGCAATAGACTTTGTCAGAGACCTTCAATGTGTGGGATGTGACTGAAATGTGAGGCCTTGATTAGATTTTTAAATTTCTGCTTTTGTAGAAAGAGATGGCAGAAAATTTGCTATTTAGTCTGTTGTGGAGGTTGTATCAGAGAGGTGCACAACTTCTAGGTAGTTTTTTAAAATTTAAGGCTCTTGATATCGCTTTATTTTTTTAATTGTTTTTTTAAGTGGTTATTTTTTTTGGTTTTGTTGTTGGTTGGTTGGTTTTTTTCCCCAGAAACCCTTCACATCAGAAAAGATAGAAATAAATATCATTAATGCATTTTCTCTATCTCATAATGAATGGTAAAACCTTTTCAACATTTTCTTAGGAATGCATAGCACTTTTCACCTGCCGTTTAGGCTCCTGCCGCTACTAGGGAACACTAATTGGGTTTTGCCAGGTGAAGTTAATTTCACTCTTTCTGGCTTCCTTTTGCTTCATATTTATTTACAGAGAACCAGAAATACAAAAGTAAGACTTATAGCTAAGATTAGTTGAAAGTAGCTTTCTAAATGTTCTGTGAGGTAAAGTTTTTTGTGTATTTTTTAACAATATGAAGACAGAAACTCTCACTCCATTCACTTCAATGAACTAATTTCTCTTACTGTTATGAAGATTAATTTTGAGTCAACTGTTGCTATAGGCACGGAGTTGCATTAGATACTTACGCAAAATAAATATTAGAAACTGAGTAGTAACTCTCTTTAAGGCTTGGGGTTCAGTTAATAGATGTGCTGTCTCCCATAACAAGTTATTTGGTGATATGAGGCATTTAGCTTTATCTACATGCACAGCAACAGCCTGATCACATTGGACACTGAGACACAGTGTTACCCCAAACTTCCCATACACTCTTATCTTCTGCTTCTGAAGATGGACCAAATTATTGTAGTGTTTGTTTAGACACAGCCAAGAGAAAATGGAAAAGAAAGGCTCCGAATAGCTTGTAAATTCCAGCCATAGAAGTATGACTGTTAAAATGGAATTGATAGATTAACTGAATAGCTTCTTCTCTGTATTATCCCATAGGGAAAAGAAACCAGTGTCATATTGGCAACCTGCTGATTGAGCAAAGCATCTTGGCTTATGGCCAGACAGCGTAAACTATTTACAAAGGCAGTAATTATAATTAATGAATGAAATGTCGAATGGACGTGATGAAGTAAAGAAATAGGAATGGAGATTTAGCTTCTTTTCACACTCCCTGGTAAAATGAATTTCAAAGAAGACCCATTCCCATTAGAGCTAAGAGCAGTGATTGTTGTGAAGTAGATTTCATGTTTAATTCATGTTTGTATAATTTCATAATGCTACAGTTTTTGCCTCCTTCAAGTTCTATGTGAACGTAGATGAGATGTCAGCAACATCAATCCATTTATTCCTAGAGGTACTGAAGAAACTACACTGTCTAGACTGACTTTGGAAAATAACCTAGTGTTTTTCATTGCCTTCTAATCTTCTATGCAGTTTTCTAGCACACGCGTAATTGCACGTGGAGTTCTGCAGAAAAGTGGTCTTTAAGAGGTGTTTAAATTTTGCAGATAGCACCAAGAACATTCAGGGACAAATGAGATGAACAGTAAATATAGGAGAAAAAAATGAAAAGCTAAAGCTTGAGGAGGTAGAACAACTGCTGATAGAAAGAAAGAAATTTTAATCAGAATCTTTGAGAGCTAATGACTGAGTTTCTTCATATCTGGGGTAAGCTGTCTCTAACTTTTTCCCCTGACCTTCTTTTGACCATTAGTATTCTAATAATTACAGTGAGTTAAGAGAATTCGTGTCTTTCCAGAAGTGATCGTCTTTGTCAAAACATATCCCCTATCCTCCAACATATTTTAGGATTCAGTTCATGGTAATCTGAACTCAGCTCAGCCTGATTCTGCCTTCAAGCTCTGAGCACGTGCTCCTGACAATTTCTTGACCAAAAGCTTGAACACAACTTACTCTCAATAAGATGATTCAAGAATATATCCTCAGGAAAGGGGGAAAGCAGGGCTGTGGTAGTAACAAGCTTAAGGAGTTGGTTTAAGCTGCAGTGAAATGAAGGCTTGTCGTGGTTTAGGGCTGGCCACTAAACCCTGTGTTTAGCCCACTAAACCCTGGCCAGACGCTCTCTGTTAACCCCTCTCCCCTCCCCAGAAGGGAAGAGAAAAGAGAAGAAGGGAGAGAGACTTTATGGGTTGGAAAAGAAAACTAACAGGTTTAATGAAACAATAATACTGATACTACAGGATAATAATGATAATGTAAATAGGAAAATAATGAAATATATAGAGATGTGTACAAATATATCTACAAAACCAATATAAAATCCTCCCCCAGTGACGATGACGGCACCAGAGGCTCTGGGAGCACTGGAAAAGTCCCAGTGCGGACCCAGCAGCAGTGGGAGCTGATGCAACGAACAACATTTCAATGATACCTTTGCTCAGCCTGTTCCTCTTACTTGTTCTAAGATATGGGCTTTGAAGACCATTTGCAGTGAGGCAACACAGGACTTCTGAGCAAGATGGAAATAACTTTCTCGTAAAACTTGTGGAAAAGTGAAGGAAATTATGCCAAGTAATTATGGAATTTTACAGAGCATGTACTGTATTGTTAATGTGTTAATTAAAATAAGTCTGTTCATAAATGAGTGGTTACTTAGCAACGTAACGATTTGGTGATTGTTATACGAGACCATTCAGTTGTCATGCAAAACCAGAGACTGACCACAGCTGTAAGAAATCTAAGGATTTCTATTGTTTATGAAGACATAACCTATGTCAACAGCAAATACTTGGTCTTTCTCCTCAAAATGGAAGAAATCTACTCCCTCAAGTACAATAAGAACTAAAGGCTGAAGTATCTCTATTTTCATTTAGAATGCAATCAGTCATACTGATGTAACAAATCCTCATCTGTCAGAAACAAAATTCATTTTCATTTCTGTACCTCATAAAAGGTTTTAATGCTATATTTCCCCCATTGTTTTTTGAGAAAATGCCACTTTTTTATTTCCTAAAGGCGTATTATTCCTTAAACACTGCTTGTCTTAGCTGAAGTATCCCTTCAATCTATGTTTCATGCTCAAATTTCAGACCCTGTGAACGTTGCTGTTGTGGAATAATAATTACCAAAGTCTCACATTTATTAATCACGTTTCACTTATTAATTTTTGCACATCTCTCTAATGGAACATTATACTCCTTAGTCTTTTCTAATTCAGTTCAACCTTGACACCAAAGATCAAGAGGCGCATTTCAACTTAAGATAAACTGGGAGAGATTCACTAAATCATTATCAGAAGAATTTACTCCAAGTTTATGGTGGTGTGTATTTATAAGAAGAATCTTTCCCATGGGAATAGTTCTTTGTCTGAAGGAGACCAGTTATGACATACTGTTTAAAGTCATTTCCTCAGTCAGTGCACAGTGCGGGTCTGATGTTGTAGCTGCTTATGCCATACTAAACCAGGCACTACTGAAGTCAACAAAACATTTTGGAGTGGCTTGAATTTCACTTTAGAAGTCTGGGTTAAATCTTATGCAGACTACCTACAGGTATTATGATGTTAATAGTACATTTCAGGACAATGCTATACAGGAGTGTACTCGATAGCAGAACTTGGCAGTTCAGTCTTTTATTTTCAAAGACTGACTTTATTGCTTTTGAAAGGAGATTGGAGCACCCAGTTGTGTTCAAATTTTTGATGACATAAAAGTCTAAATGCCTTGATAAAAAAAGAAGCATATGCACATTGACCATCTAAAATATTCTTTTCAATAACATAAATATTGCCAAATTGCTTAGCATCAGCCTTTTTCACTGTATGGCAGAAAACAGAATATACAAGCTAGCCTGCCATAAGAATGTGGCCCTGAGCTAAAAAGAAGGCGGTTTTATTTTATTTTAATTAAAGAAATTGATGCCACTTCATGTTCTGCATTGTTATAGTGCAACACTTTTTATAAAAAAAGCGTAGGGAAATTGGCAGAGTCATTTTTTGTGTCCGTGTTCTTGTCTGCGTGGTGCTGAGTAGTCACTGAAGTCAAAAGGAGCCAAGGCTAATCAGCATTTTGTAGGATACACCTTTTGTCTTGTTCTCAGCTATGCATAGTGGGAATTTTCTTTTTTTCCCCCTCTTTCTTCCTGAATAGCTCTGACAACAGGATTTGGTGCATCTGTTTACATGTCCAATAAATAATCAGGAACTGCTGAGTTAAGGTTACATTGGTACCTACGCAAAGTTTATGTCTTTTCTCCTTGCATTTGATCTTTATAATGTGAGCAGCCTGATATCATCCAATTAATCTTATGCAAGATACTCAGGACACAGAAGGTTTCGTTTTAATTTACTAGGTTATAAGTAGCTGTAGTCTCTCTGCTATGTGTAGCGTTTTGCAGCCATAAATTATTTGGTAGCAATTATCCCTTAAAATGTAACGAATCCTTGTTTTCTGTGTCCTGAATTCAGAAAAACTGTGAAACTGAGCACAAAGATACTTGAACAGTTTGGTGCTCTGTGGGTCTTTTCTCATAGGAAAATTACATTTGTGCATATTGATTAAATAATTACAACAATAAATATATATTTCATGTATGAAAGTAGAATAATTAAAGGAGATAAAAGATCCACGTTTTTCCTCCCTAAGCTGTCCATAGACCCTAGTCAAGCTTATCTAAATAGATTGGAAGATTAGTATTGTTACCAATATTATTATTATTATTGAAGGAAGATTTTCCAGTTGATACGCCAATTAAGGCAGTAACGGTGAAAACTGAACCAGACAATAACTTTGTTGGAAATAGGACCACTGGCATAAAATACATGAAGATTTTTGGGAAAAAGAATTAATATTTTGGATGTAATTTGCTTTTTATATTCTTCCCCACTTTTTAATATAACTCTGAGACATAGTAAAAAAAAATGGGATGTTTAGCTTGGAAAAATAATTTTAAAGAAGAGGAAAATCACAAATGAACCTCAGGAAAATTCTTATCATAGTCTGTGTAATTTTGGGCTGAGTGGTGATATTTCAGCTTTAAAATGTTTCTTGATAATCTATACTGGGACCTGGCCAGACGGTGCAGTAGCTTTTTCCTGACCCATATGCCTGGTCTCCATCACGCAACAGACACAGCATAGTACGTGTTGGGGTGTGTTGTTGGCAGGGAATTAGGGCACTTCAAGGGAACGTACATTGCTCCTGGAGACTGGGAGAGCCCTCAAGTCTGATTACACAGACACAGTAAGAAGTAACTCCTTGAGGCATTAGTAAACTACTTAAACAGAACTACAAAAGAATCCTGCCTTAACACTTGAGATATTTCTAGCCTTACAGAGTCCAGATAAGCACTACCTGAGAAATTTGGACACGAATCTGACCAGTCATTTTCAGATTTGCTAATTACAACCCCCATTATGATCTGCCACTATGGAAGCAATTATAGATCATTAATTTTAATAAGGGAAATTAGTTGGCAGTGTGCACAAATGGCATCACCTACAGAAATGGCTTTGGGGAGCTGGAAAACATTTGTTTCTTCACCCATGCTTGGTGTACAAGCCTAGTCCTCCCTGAAATTAATTGTAGTTTTCCAATTTTCTTCAATGGGATTAAGATTTCATGCCTGATTTGCTATGCTTTCATTTCCAGTGTTTTCTGTTGCTTTGCAGGTATGTATGCACTTGTTCTGTGATTTTTCGGTCCTCAATTTGCATACTACGCTTTAGGTGTACTGCGATAGCTCACATCATTCATAGCAACACCTTTAGAGTGTACTTTGGAACTCATTTGGTGGCAATGTTGGTAATATCTAATTATTACTAAGTATTTACAAAACACGACTTCCAAGCATTAGATATTCATTGCACTTTTAACAGCAACATGCCAAGTTACAGACCTTTCCAGCAGATAGAAGCCTTAGACGTAATTAAAGGACACTGAATAAAAACTGGATAAAGCAGTGAATGCAGAGAGGGATTTCTGCCCACAAAAATAATGGCTGACAGCAGAGATTAATGGTAATTTGCCACTTACACTACTTGTTTATATATATTTTTATTTTTAAAAGGGTGCAAAGCAATGAAAAGAATTATTTTTAATTAAACTGTCTGCAAATTATTTTCTAGAGAATATATTATAACTCAAATTTAAGTAATACAAAGGAGAAAAATATTATGTGCCATGAAATGTCAATATGTAACAAACTCAGTATTGCAAAATTTGCAACTTACTTTGTGTCTATCAACACAACTAATTGTGTCACCCTTTTGGGTGGAAATGTATGGAACTAATAAAACCAGGTGGGAAAGTCAGAGTAATGAATATTAAAGTAGAATTGAGAACCTGAAATATGAGATAAGTGGATATACAGGCACTTGTGCCAATAGGGAATAGAAAATTAGGTACTGGAAGAAAATTCCACGTGCTTTACTGAGTTAAAGAACTGGAGCCAAGGCTGTAAGTCATGCTGCTGGTTGGTGTCATATGAAACCCTCTCCCGGTGTTGCTTCCTTCTTATAATGTAGAATCTGATATTCTTACAAATATCAGAGACTTCATAGCATTGTATCACAACCTGGAAGGTTCTGTCTGCCAAGGACATCTATTATTATTCATTATTTATGGTTTGACAGTGCTCGAGGTCTATAGTACTGAGCGGATGGGGTGCTCTGTGAAAGGAAAGAACAGTGGGAACAGATTTTACAGGTAAATATTCTCTAGAAATTTTGGGACTATGAGTAGCAAAGGATCCACTTAATGTTTTTTGATGATTGTCTAGGATGATGGCGCCCAGCTTCATCACATGTTCAAGCACAGTCAATTCTTTCTGTGTTAAACGCTACCCCTGTACCACCACCTCCTGTCACATGGCTGGGCCCCCTGTGCATATTCAGTACAATCAGACTGGTTGTACACAACTTGAGCATGGGCAGCTGGTCGAACAGCGTGAGGAAGTGTTAGATTTGTTCCACATGCTCAGATGAACACACAGCACTTTTCCACATTAGAGCTCACAGCTGCCTTCTTATTTGGGCCTGTGGCGTGAAAAGGAGAGAGGACATACAGATTTCAGCTGTAACCACCCTGGTGGTCTGCAAAGCCCATTTTGAACAGGTCCCGGAGACTGAGCAGTAAATGTCTAGAAGTCTTCAGTATGCTTTCTCTCGTCATATTTTCTAAGACTTCTTCCATCTGGTTCTTTTATGTGAAGATGCCCATTGAAGAAGATTGAAGAGGAGCTGTGAAAATTTCAGGAGGAAGTAAAATGAGAGTGAGATGGAGTCAGAAATATTTCCTGTTAGGTGGCAAACTCTGAATGTTGTGGCAGGGCAAACTGAAGCCATGCATCTCACAAAGGACAAGGTAATGAGCCTGAGATCTGAGGGCTTGTTATCCCAGTGTGGGCATTCTTCCTTTGGTGTCCAAGAAACAAAGATAATGAGGCTTTCAAAGAGCTGGCAAAGCACCAGGAAGTGTGGGTGATGCAGAAGACTCCTCTATGAAGGAAATTGTGACAAATGCGAGTTGTCATTTTCATGATGTCTTAGAAAACAACAGGAATTGTAGGAACAAACCAACAGAAGAAGATTCACCATTAACTGCACAGAGGGGATGGTGCTTGTTCACATAGCACTGCTGGGAGGTGTAACTGGTGGCATTTGAAGTCTGGAGATACTACGTTGCTTTCATGTTTCTACCTTTTGTTTACAAGTGGGTCTTAAACATCAGCATTTCTGTATTTTGGAAATTTGTGTGTTTTTCCTTTTTTTTTGCCTTCAGGATATTATTTACCAAAAAAATTATCTGTACTTTTTGGGGTTATGGTTATTAACAAAAGACTTTTAAAGCCGTATGGTAAAAGTGACTTGTTACTCATAATAGTAATACTAATTTTATTTATATAGTACTCCCTGTTCCCCTTCTAATGTGCTTAGGGCATGGCTAAGGAATTGTAGGCACAGTATGAATAAAACAGAAATAAAAAGACTTATTACCTTGATCACTAAAGATGGGTGAACTTCAAAAACTGGACCTGAGCCGTTCAATCACATAGTTTATCTAGAGCTTTTTAAAATCCACTGAGCCAAAAAAAAGAGAAAGGAAATAAAAGAAAAAGAATAAAGGAATAGAAAAATGAAGGATGGGCTTATTATTAAGCTTTCTAACACCTTTCAGTCTGGTCAGGTTAGATATTGTATGAAAGCGGCCTGTACATACAGAGAAATCTGCTTTTTCTGGGGTTTATTTGCACTTATGATTTTACTCCAAACCAAAATTTCCAGAAGCAGAAGTGAAAAGTAAAAAAGTGAAAAGTGCATGGAAAAGAAAAAGAAAAACAAAAACCACCCTTATTGTTGAGGTC
Source organism: Mesitornis unicolor (assembly GCF_000695765.1). NCBI lineage: Eukaryota > Metazoa > Chordata > Aves > Mesitornithiformes > Mesitornithidae > Mesitornis > Mesitornis unicolor. Next base: position 619 of record NW_010158938.1, on the reverse strand, counting down.
TAGCAAAAGGAATTTGATGGAGAAGTCAGAACCTGTACCCATTTAAAAACCTCACAGTGAAAGTTTCATTCTGGACTTAGAGGATAACTGATTTAGCTACATTTAAGCCATTCCAGACAGTTATCTTTTATTAAAGCCTCCAACAATGGAGACCTTCATGTTCTTTTGGTAAGTGTCTGTGCTTAGCTATCTGCCCTGTCACTGTACCAGGATTCTTTTAAAGAAAATATAGTACCTATCTTCCCTAATACTTCTAACCCTATCCATATGAACAAGAAAAATTGTCTTTTACATCAATCTTTTAACTTTTTAACACTTCTGTCTTATCTTACGTCAATCTTTTCTTTTTTATTCAGTTTGGTCACTCTTTCTTCATATGTCATGGTCCTTGGTCATTTCCTGATTCCTGTGGTAACTGTGAGAAGGGAGCACTCCGGCTCATTCTTATCTGTTGGGATTTTTGGGGTTTTGGTTTTGGTTTGGTTTGGTTTGAATTCAGAGGTCCAAACTGACTACAACATTTGAGCTAAGCTCTTTAATAGAACAGAGAAATAAAACAGCGAAGTATTTAATGTGTCCTACATGCAATATTACTGTGTACATAGTCTGAGGGGTTTTC
>NW_010158937.1:1760-2450 GCF_000695765.1 Mesitornis unicolor | reverse complement strand
CAGCACATTTAGTAAGTGATAAGTAATACAAAGTTTCCCAAGGTTTCTTTAATCTCTTTTTCAGTTTCCCCCTTTTCTAGAGGATTAGCAAATTCTTCTACTATATATAATACTAATACAGTGCCTCTTTATTTAACATTTCCTCAAAGTATTTATTAGACTCAAGTTTTCATCGTAATTGGTTTTTCCTCCATTCACTGTAAGTATCTTTCATACCCTGGAGACACCAAAAACTACAACGTAAAATTATACAAGACAATATAGACAAAATAATAATCGTTACTGCTGCTATGAATAACTGTTTTAGCCATGTTAAATTAGGTACCCAAGAAGTTAATATGTCCCATAATTCCAAAAATCCCCATGATGTGTTATCTTCTCAAGCTTTGGCTGTTCTAGTTGGGAATGCTTCTGGCCAACCTGAAAAGGCATTTGTTAATACCAATAAATATCGATACCCCCCTTATCTTGGGAGTTCTGTAAAATCAATTTGCCATTGTTGCCCAGGTCCATTACCTTTTCCAATCTGGCCCATTTCTAGTCTGGAAGTATTTTTAGGATTGGTCTGGAGGCAAAGATCACACTGTTGAGTCACTTGTCTTACAGTGGTGTATAGATTTCTAGCTACGATCTCCCTAATTAAGTGTTTGTATAGAGCTTCTGCTCCCCAGTGCCTTTTTCTATGTTCTT
>NW_010158937.1:0-209 GCF_000695765.1 Mesitornis unicolor | reverse complement strand
TCAAGGGCAAGCACCGTAGAGTCCTGTGGAGGTACCATTCCAGAGTCCCTTTGCCACTCTGGATGATTTCAGAGAGTGAAAAAAAAACATATCTGTGTATGAAACCTCATCCCACTTTCCTTCTCTCCTTAAAAATACCATTAGTTGTCCATGTATTCCACTCCTCAGTTTCTGGGTAAACCCTTACCTGGGAGATAGGTTGTTGTAAC
>NW_010158936.1:0-17607 GCF_000695765.1 Mesitornis unicolor | reverse complement strand
CTGTCCAGATGTTCTTTAATGGGAATTAGGACATGAGCTGTTATTTTGGAGGAGCGGTATTTAGTTTTGGTTTGGGTTCTTTTGAGGTATCAGTTACTGACATCCGTGCAATTTTATACATTAGTGCCATAAATTCTCATGTGCAGGAGAGATGCCCAAGACACAAGAAATGTGCTCTCGCACCTGGTGCAGAAGCCCGTTTAACAGCTTTTACTAACCCTCTATATTTTCATATTAACTGTGAAATCCTCCACCAGGAGCCTAAAGTACTGCATCATCCTTGTTGATAGAGTTGCTGTGAGATTAGGATGCTATCGTTGCCCTCAGATAAACATCCATTTTCATAAAAACATGTAGCTTGTAGCAGCTTCTAATGTCTTATTTCCACCAAAACATGAGTTTAGATTAGCTGTATATGTGCAGGATTGCTGTTTGGCAATACACCAGGTTTGTACGAGTGAATTCCCAGCTAATTTCTGTGATTTTAAGCAAGATTTTACCTCAGCCATCACATTTAACGCCTGCTTTCTTTGACGGTGTTGAATAGTTACTGCAAAAACTGCATAGGAATTAGCAGGGCAAATACAATTTCTGACGTATGTGGGACAGAGGTTTGAGTTTTGTTTTCTGTGGTGATAACTGTAAAAAGTAAAGTAGTATTGGCAACTGGCTTTGCAGTTAAAGGATCCAAATTGCCCAAGAAGTGGGCCAAGCCAGAGCCCCAAACAGCTAATATTGACTGTATACCTCACTTTGCCATTTTTTTGGCAGTTACTAGGAGTCCTCTAAGCACATGGCAGGCGGAGGGAGGGAGCTTGGCCTCAGAGTTCTGTCAAAAGCTGCTCGAAACCTTCTGTCACCCGTGCTGCCAATCTGCTTGGGTTTCATACAGAGAGGGTCGAAAAGGGAGCTCACAGCAGCTCTTTGCCAAAACCGGCAGCTTCACATGAGACGTTTTCTGGTCAGCACCAGGCCTGTGGATGCTAAAGGTAATGCAGGCAAATATAAACTCCTGCTGGTTGCCATTGAGCCCAGTTTTTTGCAGAGGAGAAGCTTCTGTGGGTAGATCTAAACAGGGAAGTGATCCTGCCCCTGGTGAGGCCGCACCGCAAATACCGTGTTCAGTTTTGGGCCCCTCACTCCAAGAAGGACATTGAGGCACTGCAGTGTGTCCAGAGAAGGGGAATGAAGCTGCTGAAGGGTCTGGAGAGCAAGAATTATGAGGAGTGGTTGAGGGAGTTGGGGTTGTTCAGCCTGGAGAAGAGGAGGTGAGGGGAGGCCTTATTATCACCCTTTACCTGAAAGGAGGGTGTAGCAAGGGGGGTGTTGGTCTATTCTCGCAAGTAACAAGTGATAGAATGAGAGGAAATGGCCTCAGGTTGTGCCAGGGAAGATTTAGATTGGAGATTAAGAAAACATTCTTCACTGAAAGGTTTGTAAAGCACTGGAAGGGGCTGCCCAGGGCTGTGGTGGAGTCCCCATCCCTGGAAGCATTCCAAAAACGTGTGGATGAGACACTTCAGAATATGGTTTACTGGGCATGGTGGTGCTGGGTTGGCAGTTGGACTTGATCCTAGAGGTCTTTTCCAACCTTAATGATTCTGTGATTCTCTAATCTTGGAGGTTTGTGCTTGTTCTCCTGGCTTCCTTCCTCCTGTACCAGGAGAACTTGGTTGCAGTAAGAATTCCCCACATTATACAAATGGATGGTGCAGCTCAGGGCAAAACTGTTTCTGCCATTTCCGGGAAGGAGCGCATCTTACACGATCCAAACCCTGAAGCTACGCTAATTGCAGAGCCTATTATTCAGGAATAAATGCATGTCTGTCTGGGGAGTTTGGCAATTAGTCTGCACTTCTGGCACATCAACGAGAATCTGATATTAGAGTAATCCCTGCAAATTTATAGAAATGGGAATGTTTATCTGGCTGATAATACGGATCTGAATGAGACAACTGAACAGTAATAGGCGGCTTCACAGAAGTTAGAGTAATGTGTTGGATTGCTGCCTGCCAGACAGACAGAGCAGCCCTGATGCAGTTAAAGGGTATACAGAGAAACATCGATCCACTCTTATTTCCGTAGGCAAACTTGGCATGTGTCCCCCATGTGGGACAAGATAACAGCGCATTGGAAGGGATTTCTGGTTTTGGGGAGAGTGCTTTTGTAATGGGGCTGGGGGGAAAGTGAGTTGTTCAAAGATGTTTGGTGTCGAATGGGCCCTGGATCTGTAAAACTTAGTTAAACTCTATTAGGCTTAGTTTATATGTTGAGTTTTGTGGTGGGTAGTGGTAGAAAATGAAGGCAGAAGAGCACAGCATCGCTGCAGCTGGAAACTCTTGTGATGTGGGTGAGTTTTCTTGTGGAATAAGGAAAGGAAGAGTTTGGCTTTTATTTCAGCTCATGGCCAGCGCTCTCAGCTGGAAAACAAGTCTTTGGTTCCCAGCTTCACCATGGATTTCCCATGAGATCTTCTGGAAGCCACGTAACCCTCCTGCGTCTCAAACAAGAATGGCAACGCGTAGCTACTTCACATGGGTATTTGGGGGATTAATTCATTCGCATTTGTCAAGCTGTTGAAGTTTGTTGGATCAAAGAGGCTGTCGAGATGTGAAATATTATTGCTTGTTGTCATGTAAGTTTATTTGCTAATACTTTAGGGCTTTGTTTTCAAGGCATCTCAAAGCGTGTTTCTTTTTTTCTTTTGCAAACTGTAGCCTGGATTTCTTTTAAAACAGGTAAGCTTTCTGAGGGCTCTTCTTTAAATTAGTTTCCCGGGTACGTTGTCAATATTGAACGTCCAGGCAGATCCAACACAAAGCTGAGGCTGAACTTGAATCCCCCACTTGCACATGTATTGGCCTTTCCATGCAAAATATCACTGCAGGGCCCAATATTTGGGATGGTTGCCAGAACTTCCAGGCTGGCCCCTGGCTCGCCGCAGGCTACAGCAAAAGCCGTTAGGCACATGCTTTCTAAGGACCACGAAAAGGGCCAGGAGCAATGCAGATGTTCCCACATCTGCAGTAGGACAGATGCCATCTTGCTGAGCAGGTGGGATCCTGGCGCTTGGATTGCTCCTTGTCAGAAAATTTCCCTCACTTGATCAGGTACAGCACAGGACTCTCATTTTATATACCAAAGCTCAGGAAAGCACCCGGTATGCAGAAATAATAACAGTGCCATAGTTGTTATTTACATCTTTCAGTAGGGAATTTCTAAAGCCCTGCATAAAATGGATCGTTAGCTGATTTTTGAGATGAGAAAATCAAGTTGCTGAGCAAAGTAGTGATTTCTCTGGGCAGCCATCAGACTGAGGATTGGAGCCTGTTTCTGCAGACCGTATCTCACTGAATGGTAGGGGTTGGTAGGGACCTCTGGAGATCATCCAGTCCAACCCCTGCCAGAGCAGGATCACCAGACCAGGTCACACAGGAACACGGCCAGGCGGGTTTTGAATGTCTGCAGAGAAGGAGACTCCACAACCTCTTTGGGCAGCCTGTTCAGTGCTCTGGTACCCTAATAATAAAGATATTTTTCATTATATTTAATTTGAACCTCCTGTGTTCCAGTTTATGTCCATTGCGCCTTGTCCTGTCGCTGGGCACAGCCAAGAAGAGTCTGGTCCCGTCCTCCTGCCCCCCGCCATTTAGCTATTGATAAGCATTAATGAAATCCCCCTTCAATCTCCTCTAGGCTAAGCAGCTCCAGCTCTCTCAGCCTTTCTTCACATGGGAGATGCTCCATCCCCTCATAATCTCAGTGGCTCTACACTGAACTCTCTCCAGTCGTTCCTTGTCCTTCTTGAGCTGGGGAGCTCAGAACTGGACACAGTGTTCCAGATGTGGCCGCCTCAGGGCAAAGTAGAGGAGGAGGAGAGCCTCCCTTGCCCTACTGGCCACACTTAGTGCACCCCGGGATGCCATCGGCCTACTTGGCCACTAGGGCACCTCTCAGTGATGCTGAAACAACACAGAGCAGCTCTCAGCATGGCATATGGATAAAACCTGCTGCTAAACATCGTTCTGCTTTTAATCCTAGCTTTGGTGCCAGAAGTAAATGTTTGCTATGTTTCTGTGTTAATCCTTGCAGCTTTCAGCCGTGCCCCGGTCCCCATGGCTGTGGTCCGAAGGGAGTTGTCCTGCGAGAGTTACCCCATCGAGCTTCGCTGCCCGGGAACAGATGTTATCATGATCGAAAGTGCCAACTACGGGAGGACTGACGATAAAATCTGTGACTCTGATCCTGCTCAGATGGAGAATATCCGCTGTTATCTGCCAGATGCCTATAAGATTATGACTCAAAGGTATAGTTTTTAATATTCTTTGTTTGCTGACTGTTGGTTTTTCTAATCCGATGTGTACACACCAGTTTGCGCGTGTGTTTGCAGGAGCAAATGCAGGTACTTAGTCTGGATGTATGTGCACAGAATTACAGCTATCATAGCTAAACTGTGGGTTTAACGGAGCCGGGTTAGCGTCACGCAATATAAATAACAGTTGTTGTAAGTACAACTAATCAGCCATCTTGATACCCACTATGTCCTGATTTTACCTCTGCAATATCTAAATATCAAGGCTCTTAATGACCGCATAAGTGGTGCCTTTTTCAAATACGCCTTCACTCTCCTTTGTGCCGTGTTCATACAGATGGCTAATAATCTCCTTTTAATGATTAATACCTTGTTTTCAGAATACTATTTTCATTTTTCAAAATGCTGATAAAAATTACCATCGCTGATTGTATTGCCAGGTTTAGTTTTAGAGGTGATCTGAATTTCCAGTCAAGGACTCCCATTCATATTGATTTTGGAGAAGATTTACTAAATTTTTGTATAGTAACCATTGCTGTTAAGCGCAGCTGCTGCATCTGGAAGTGGTAACTGAGGCTCCTGCCATGTAGACAGACTCCTATATTGCGCTGCCAGGACTTAACAGTTTTTTCCAACTTAGATGTGTACTGGCTATGGAAAGCCTTTAACTATTGCTGATTTTTTCAGGGTATTTGCTGGCACAAGAGGTGTTGTGGGAAAGATTTGTAAGTCACAGCTCTTGACATTTAATCCCATTCAGTACATTTCTCCTAATAACTACACATGAATAATTATTCAGTACATTTGGCTGTTAATTAAACAGTAATAGAAATGAGCATTTCAGGATATTAGTAACACTATTGACACAGGCAAAGTGTTGGTAATTGAAGTCATGACAACAGTGTTTGCATGGTGACCTCATGGATACAGCAGTGCGAGGTTTTTAATGGAGTATCTTGCTGTTGTTTGCTGTAAGGAGCTTTGCTCTAAAAATGGAGTTGCATAAGCAATGGGAAGGCAAGAATGGGGTTCATCTATATTTGACGTGCTAATGGCTGTTTTTGAGCTTATTTTTGATGCACATCAAGGATTTAGATCTCCAAGTGCTGAAAAGGTCTTGTGACAAATGTCCTTGTTGCTGCATATGGATCCTATAAGCCCATTCTTTAAGTTGAACCTCCTCACGTAGGCAGTTTGTCCTGTTTGTAGGATTGCACTGGCTATGGTTTCAAGACAAGCGGCAAAGGTAACAACATGGCATCAGCCAGAGCCTTGGATCCAGCGTGGTTTTAGTTGAATTACTGTAATGCTCCTGTTTGGGTTGTTAGTGGCTTCAAGCAGAAGCCCTTAATCCTCTGCATATTGGCAAAATAAAACCATGTCATCCCCTTTGTGGGCCGTTACAGAGCACAAAGTCTTAGTAATTTTATAGATATACGTAGTAGCATCCTCCAGGCGCTTGCTTCCTAGCCCAGTACTCTGCAATCTTCTGGTGAGTTCGTGCATGGAGCAAGTCTGCAATAAACTTTAGTCCTTTGGTCAGGGAGGACACAAATATTAATTGGGTGAAAACTTAGCATTGATTGAGCAGCTCCAGGTGTTACAGTCAAGAGAAAATTTTGGTTGATTAAAATAGACAGGTATTTGTTTAAGCTGTAAAGAGCTTTTTGACCGATCCAGGTAATTAAAGTAGGTTGATGATTAAGTAGTTAGAATAAGTATTTGTTGAAACTACAAAGTTAAGAAAAAGACTACAAGATATGTTTGTTTAAGTACTTAGAGAAGGTACGTACCATGCTCAAGAGAAGAATCGTTGTGGTAAGAATTAAACAGTAGCATGAAGGTTAATAGCTGTGGTCAGACAATCATAAGAATAGGCCGTAACTTTTCTTTTCTCTCCATGTCAAAATTATATAGGAGAGAAAAGCTTTTGAAATAATTCAGTGTCTTATATGGCATGGGAGTGAGGAACCAATCAAGGTAAAGGGCAAATTAAAAGGTGGACATTTTATGCATGTTCGTATAGTTTTACTTTGTTAAAGATGTATAAATGGGCTGTGAAAATGTGTGGGCTGCAGAGCACAATTAGAGGAGCTGTCCTCTGTGTTTCCCCAGCGCTGCAATAAAGGAGTGCCTACTTATCTGCTACTGCATGGATAAGCTTTTCTCGTCATGATTGCAACCCCATCAACACAGGTATCATCACTGCAGACCTAAACTGTGAGCAGGGAAACGCATCTCTGGTTTTCTCATTCAGGCAGAAGTTGGTGCTGTGTAGAGAATGGCCACTGAAGGGGACATTTCTTGCAAATCCCTGCTGGGTGAACATTAATATCTGTGGGGCCTCGCCTGATGCTGTCTGTCAGTGAAAAGGCTCAGGAAAGGGTGGTGGCTCTTTCCATTTAAGCCATTTGATGATTGCACGCTCCTTCCTGAAAATTGATCGTGTTATTAATTGGGTGCTATTGAGTTTCTTGAAAATAAATATAGCCTGTTTCTAGTTTAAAAGGCAGGTTAAAAAGGGGGGGGGGAAATACTCGACTTTGCATTTTGACGCCGTTCTCGTTTCTTTTTTCATCTCCATTAATTCAAAGAGTTGAAATCATTTAAAAATAAAACCATTAAAATGAAATATGTTCTTCAGATGCAAACCAGCCTGCCAGCTCACAGCTCAGAGTGTGCCTTAAAGCTGAGCCTCTGAAAATACAGGTTTTTAAAGGAAAATTCTGACAGCCCTAGTAGTTGTGCCACTAACTGTGGCTTATTCTACCTGCGAAATTAATCAGTTTGGCAGGATTTGGGTGGTTTTGCGGGTGAATGCAGGTTTTAATACAATGAGCTGGTCTCTGCTAACGCTGCGGGGTGGGGAAGCAGCGACTGGGAGCTGAAGATCCTCGTGGTGCCATAACCTGTGCGGTAATCGAAGCTGCATACGGAAAGAAAAACGAGATGTGAATAATTAACCAATTAATTACTGCTTTCGTAAATAGCACAGTCTTTTTGTAGGTTTTATAAGAATGCGCCCAACTGCTGGCAGTTTTTAATCAGCGATGCTGTGCAGCCCCTTTAGACGCATGACGGCACGGCTGTAAAAGGTGGGAAGGAAAAAGCGTGTGAGAGAGACAGAGATGTTTCTATGTGAGCCGAGCAAGCAGATTTATGGTAGATATTAGCGATTGCTCCACCAGCCCACCCTCCCCTCCAAAAAAAAGATTGAGCTTTCTTTCTCTCTGTTTATTTAAATTAATTTTGCAGACGAGTGTGGGGGGTTATTTGCAAAGGGAAAGGCATAAATCTGACGGTGTGTTTGTGGAGCCCCCCGAGCAGAGGGAGCACAAGGAGCTCTTGCTGCAAGCGTTGCCCTGAAAAATCTCTCCAAATCTTGGGAGTATTGCTCTAAGCAAAGAAAGTTTGACCAGCTTGTAGGGAGTTGTTTTATAGGAAATTAAATCGCTGTGGCCTATTCTGGTTTTTAACTTGCCAGCTCTTCCTTCCAGCATTCGAGCAGCAGCTGCCCATAAAAGCTCCAAAGAAGTCCTTTATGAACTGAAGTTTTTCTGATATGATTAGAGGGAAAAAAATGTATTTCAGAGCGTGTTTGTTTTGGAGAAATGTCTTTTTGAGGGCTGTGACAATTAAATTCTAAGCATGCCCATTGTAAGCCGTGTGCACTGTACCATGGGAGGCTGCGCTGTGTCCTCCCTTGAGCAACTGTGCCACAGAATTAACATCTCATCCGTTCAAACAGCCGGGCTTCCCTGCGAACAATGGGGAAAAGCAGCCTCCTATTCCCCAAAGAGTTGCCTTTGTTTTTATAGCGTTAACACTGCCATTAATTCTATTAAAAAAACACCCTAAATGAAAAAAAAAATATATAGCTTTCAGCACGCTCTTCTGGATTTCTTGTGGGTGCTCTTTGCCCAGCCCAGAAAGACAAATCTGTGTATTACATCCTCCTTGATCCAGAAAGTAGACTTCTTTTGAGGCACATGCTTAAGTGTTTTGTGGAATGGAGACCTGCCTGTGCTTTCCTGGGCTGAAGGCACTGGAAGGAAGAAGATGGGTGGATCAGGTTTGCCACATGTTTGTAGGACCATGTGCTGCAGGCAGGTACCACCTTTGTGCTTAACTTAGAAATCAGAAACAAGCTGTTTTACCAAGTTCCTTAGCCTGTTGTCCACTTTTTGGTCTTAAAAGCAAGATCGAGGCTTTCCTTTGGCTTTCCAGATATCAAGAGTAAAGAGATCCTTCTCTACCCCCACCACTGCCTGCTGCTCTTCAGCTGGAGGAAGGGAAGGAAAGAAGGTAGGGAATAAGGAGACAAAACCTACAGGGAGAAATGTTCACAGGTCTCAGCAACCATTCCCAAAATTGAAAGCAAAATTCCTCCTGCCTTTTCAAATTTTGGAAGGTAGAAAATAGGGAAATGTCTTGCTGGGGATCTCTCATGTGTCTCCCAGCACCTCAGATTGCTCAGTTTGCAGAGAGCAGCTTGCACACGCTAGCACGAGTCCTGCCTGTTGCGGCAGTAGAGCATTGCAGAGCTCTTGTGTGCCACTGTTCCCACTTTTGGGGCTGGAAGTTGCTGAGCTCCCTCCCCTCTTCTACCCTGAAGGGACCTTTAGCGTGAGGAGGGCACTCACAACTCCCCTGGTACTCAGGAGGATGTCAGCAAACACTTTACACGGGGTGGGTGAGGAGAAAGAAGTTGTGTGAGCCAGCTTGTATCACACTGCAAGGATTACTCATCTCCTGAAGGGCTGTGTTTTGTTAATGTTTTTGGTTGATGACCTGAAAAATGCAGGAGTCTGAAACGAGTGCCATTATTATTGTAATAATATTGCATCTCGTGGCGTGCTGTTATTGATGCTATCAGCACCTGTGATTTTCAAGTCACTTCTCAAACGCCGGCGATCTGCTCTCGCGTCGGGAAATAGCGAGGCAGAATCTCTGTATTTTACAGACAGGATAATTCACGTTAATCATTCCCAAAGTGGCCACTGGTTTTGATCACACCAATTTGGGGATTTGCTTGTCGAGTCTTCTATATTAAGTAGCTGCTTGTGGTGAGTGCGGGGAGGATGCGCAGGACAAGGAGCTCTCGGTAGGACTGAATTGCAGCGTGGTTTTGTCAGGCTCTTACAAAATTAATGGCATCTTTCTCAGAAAACAGCCCCCTGCTTAGGTGTTGTCATCACCTCTGACTCAGATACTGAGTGCCCCATTTGATAGGAGCCCCTCCACCTCCCCCTGCCTCCTGAGCACATTTTGTAAAGGCTGCCAAGACACTACTCATTTTTCTAAATTTGTTATCGCGCAGATGGCATGAGAAGCGCGTTTCTGAGGAGCTGAGATGTTGCAATGGGAAGATAAGGGTGTTTTTTTTTTCCTCTTTCTGGGAAGCGTAAGTCTGGCGCTTTGAGATCGCCATGCGAAAAGCAGCAATATGGAAAAATGTGAATGTTTCAGTTAAACAGCAGTTTCTGTAACCAGCAGAAATGAACAGGGAATACTGAAGCTCACGTTCCCTGGATTCTGATTTTTAAAGGCTAGAAAGCAAGCCTCACCAGTTGGTTAAACAATCCATTTTCTCACCATGTAGGAAGATATTTTAAAATTAATCAGAGTCTACTAATCCCATCTGCACCTTGACCCTGGGACAAGGGCACATATACGATTACAAAGAGAGGAAAAGAAAAAAAACCCAGCAAGTTCTAGTGGAGCAGTGTGCACTGAGCTGTTGAATCACTCCAAAAAAGGTCGCTACTTCCCAGCCTCTACAGTCTTAATTTATCCTACCTCTACCTTTCCTGCAAATGCTGCCAGACCCAAGCACGGGAGTAAATTCTGAAGGCGACAGCCCCCTGGAATTGCCCTGGTACCCCAGTAAATCAGGGCTTGTCAGCCTGAGCATCTCAGCTGATTGCAGCTGCCATGGTAACGGATGAGGAGGAGGCAGTGGTTTCGGGAGGTAATTAGGTTCCAGACCGTGGAAGGCTCTGTAGATCAAAAATAATGCTTTAGGCTTCCCCGGGTACCAATTGGTAACCATGGCCAGATATAAAACACCCTGCTTAAAAATAAATAAAGAAATGTGCCGTGGCTGCTGGTTTTTGGTTGCTGTTAGCGTGCAACCCTGATGTGATATCGTCTGAGAAAATCCAGGCTTGAGATGAAAAAGCCGCCCACCGTGGGCAAAGGGAGAGGCCTCCTTGGTGTGAGCAGGCTGGAGAAAGCTGGAGGAGAGAATAATATCATTGTCCGATGACAGGACAAGGGGCAATGGTCCCAAGCTGGAGCATAGGAGGTTCAGCCTGAACATGAGGAAAAACTTCTTTACTGTGAGGGTGCCAGAGCATGGCCCATGCTGCCCAGAGAGGTTGTGGAGTCTCCTTCTCCGCAGACATTCAAAACCCGCCTGGCCGTGTTCCTGTGTGACTGCTCTGGTGATCCTGCTCTGGCAGGGGTTGGACTGGGGGAGCTTTCGAGGTCCCTTCCAACTCCTGATATTCTGTGATTCTGTGTGATTTCAAAGACTGGTTTGGTTTGCCACCCGTTTTGTTTCATTTTGGTTTGGATTTTTTTTCCTCTCACTGCCCTTAACTGACAAAGAGAAGACGTGGGATAATCTCTTTGATAAATCATGTCTTGAAGTGACCTCGGAAGTGCTGAACACATGATGTACTGAAAACCACGCAGGAAAAATCCAGGTTTATTAATTCATCCACTGCTTTGCTACTGTGAAAGTGGTCAGCTACAGCTTGGCGTAGGGAAGGGACTGACCCGCCCATTGCAGCCTGCTTATAGGAGAAGACCTATGTGAAATATGCTTATATCATCTGTTTGGTTTTACCTTTTTTCCTGAACATTTGAGGCTTGTTGAGAAGAGCAGCTACTAGTTTGTACCCAGGGAGGAAGCGCTGAGCAAAGATGAAGACATTGCTGACAGTGGTGTCTGCCAGTGGAAACGTGGGCTGTATTTATTACTGCACGGCAGGAGGTGGGTGCTGGCACGTAACAAACCTTCCTGGGACCCTGAGGAGGGCGATCAGGGATGATGCAGCCCTAGGTCCTCAGAAACTGCTCTCTGCTTTTGCCAAAACAGGTTTTGCACCATGAAAAGCATTTTCTGAGATGCCTGAAGAACAAAGCCAGGCATCTGCATGCTGCCTGTGGCACCTCCTGCCCATTGCCTAAATTGGACAAGCAATGCCCAAGATGTTTCTGCTCAGCCTTCCGATGTCTTCAGTCTGCCTGCATGGGACAGCCCAACAAAGCCATCACAGGGCTTGTTCTTCAGATGCTGGATCTCTTTCATGAGGTTTAAATTGATTTAGAGCATTGCACAATAGCGTATACGGTTTATTCAGGCTAAGTGGACTTGTGCTGTCTAAAGATAACAAAGAAATAATTTGGTTTAGTAGAAAGATACATGCATGCTGCTTCTCTGTTTAGTCTTCTGGCTAGAAATAATGGCTAAAGGGTTGTGAGGTAAGATGACTTTGAAGTAATGCATCTCTATATCAGTTTCTTTTGCCTTTTTCCTTTTGTTTTGTACGGAAGAGCTCAGTCAGTCTATGCCTGGGGTCAAAACTGGGTTTATACACAGGGGATTGTCTGTTCTCTGGGATATTTCAAAGCTTTCATTCAGCACATTTTTGACTGCATCATTTGTGGAGCCTTTGGAGCTTGAACTCCATATTCCACTCCAAAACGTGTAAAACTAGCGCTGACTTACATTTATTATACATATATTATTATATCTATCTATCTATATGTCTATATATATATTACACACCCTCTCCATGTGTATACCTGGGATTTCTGTACTTCTCTGCAGCCCTTCCTCACCTTTGCCCACTTTGAGTTTGGCATCTAGAGTGTGGCTTTGCATTTTGTCTGATCTCTTTGCTGATACCAAAGGCTTTTTCAAGCTTCAGCATATTCCAGGTCCTGCCTGATGGTGAGACCCAAACAGTCAAAAGGTGAGAATTGAGCACAAATCACTTGCTTGCCAATGTAAAAAAATATGGACCGACACAGGAGATGTTCCTGGCTCATCAATTCAACGTGGTCCTTAAATGCAAGTGTCAGGTTTGTTAGTGGGATGAAGTGAAGTTTATTTCAGCCTCTTTGGGGAAAAGAGGGAATGAAGGGCTTTTATAGGAAGCAGTGACCCAAGAAAAGATTTTGCTGCCGCTGTGATTCAGGAGCAGGATTTTATGTATCGGTAAGCGGAGCGTATAAGAGATGCCGGGCCGCGTCTAGGATGTAAAGGAAAGGCAGGATATGGGATTTATGATTAGAGCCATCTTCTATGCATTATGCATAAGATAATACATCGGTGTCAGTTATATACAGTAGAAACCTTAATTCAGCTGGAGTCCTGCTGACATTGTAAACTGGGAGACAGCGAGTAGTTTATGGGCAGTAGTAGAGGCTCTGGACTGAATTACAGCCTCAGCATTCAGTCCGTTACCGCGAGTTGCAGCTCGTAGTAGGCAGTATTTTACATGCTTTTACCCAGAGTAGCACCGGTGACAACGAAGGGAAAACTTTATTGCAGAGATGCTGTGAGGAACTGGGAGATGGAATTACGAGCTAGAGAAATGTGGAAGATGATACCATTAATGGGAGGGTTTGGAGCCGGCCTGAAGAAAAGATGACAGGATGGGAAGAGGGTTTCCCCAAGCAGTTACTGGTCTGCACTGGTGTCCTGTGCTGTAAGCACAGTCTTACCAGCCTCGGGGCAGACTCTCTCTGCCACCCCCGCATCTTTTTCCATCCTTATCCCTCATAGTTAGAGATGGGCTCTCACCCCAAAGGCCAAGATTTTTAATGTATTTCCTCTAATTTCTTTGTTAGCATTAATTGCGATGGCTGGGTATTCTTGCTGTCCATATAAATGGCCACATCCTTTCTGAACCTCATCAAGTCCCTGGTTTTGATGACTTTCAGGAGCAAAAAAGACCAGCAGAATAATAGCTTATTGTGTGGAAAAGGATTGCTTTTTCTCAGGTTTTAATTTCATTGTGAAGACTGAGGCATCCAAGCTACCTTTTCCATTTCCGTTCATTAGCTTGTATGCATTTGTCATATCGCTTCTAATTTATCTGCTCTCCAAGGGAGAAAGTTATGATCTTTCAAATATTTCTTCTTCTTATGGGAGTTTTTTGGGGGTTTTTTTTAATGAGTGTGTGAAGGTTCTCGGGTTTTTTTTCCCTGGATGCCCTTTAATTCTGCATTGCCACGGCTGAGACAAGATGAGCTGTACACAGTGTTCCAGTTCAGGCTGCATCATCCACCTATATAAAGGCAAGATGTGTTTTTTTTTAGTGGTATTTGTACTCTTTTTTTCCCCCACAGCCCAGCCCATGAAGCCTACTCAAATGCTGAAGATTTCCTTAATATAAGCAAATCCAAAAGAATGGAGAAGGGAGAAGAAAATGGGGATAAATTTAAGAATTTGAGGCCATTTCTCTTTGGAAAGCCCCGCTTCTTCTCAATTCAAGAGTATTACAAACCACACAAATATAATTACGTCCTTCCCCAAAATGCCCATTCTGTTCCTGATAAATTATGAGCTCTCTTGGTCACTCGGAACAGATTGTTCTGCTTAAATGATTGCAGCAGTGCCTTGCTAGCACCGATGGGAAGTAAAGTTTGGTCCTCGATGCTAATACTAGCAAATACGTGGAGTACAATATAAAAGCAACCATTAGATTAGAGGGAGCAAGGCTATTTAGGGAAAAAATAGTGCTCTTTTCAGGCGTTCGTGGTCTGAATCATGCACATCAGAGCACCATGTACTCACCACGGTGGACTGGGGATATGCTCAGATTGGTCCCTTGGATGGTTTTTGCATGGATGATGGAGAATCGCCCGTACAAAAGCAGATGAGTAATCTTCATCTCGGTATTTTGAGGAGCAGGAGAGAAATCTTTAGGATCCCTCTAAAACCTGCCTGTGGCAGAAGTGCTCCTTGACACCCCTTTTAATTACTGGTACAGCTACAGACAGCTGAATGCAGGTGTCTTAATACCTAAGACACCTTAAAAAACAAAAACAAAAACAAAAACCCAGCCAGGCCCGTAGCTATACATACCTACAAAGAACATAGGTCACCTTCAGTGCAGTAGATTAGCTTGAGCTCTGGAAAATCAATTGCAGTCGATGAGTTGCACTGGTAGTTGGAGGTAAGGAGTTAAAGTCAGGCACCGCACAACGCAGGCTGCTGCCTGTCCTCTTGGGCTGTGATCCTGAGGAGCTTTCTGAAGCCTGACATCGAGGTAGGAACGTTCCAGATCTCTGGAAACTTGGTTTTCATGGCCTGGATGGCATCCAAGCAGCAAAAGCACCCGGTGGATTGTCTCCCCATGTTGCTGGAAGTCAAGTGGACCTCAGGGCAGTGAAGCAGCCACTTATTTCACCACGAACTATGCGTGTGAGCAGGTTGGGAAGCCTAGGGTAGGATCGCAAGTAGGGTGGCATCCTGCTGTCACCACTTGATGACTGCTGTCTTCTGTGCCCAGAGGCAGCTGAAGTGAAACCGAAGTTTTAAACACTTTTCAATTACTAAAAACCCAAAAGCGCTCTATATAAAGAGTGATGGGAGAGGAAGATGATGAAGATTTTTGTTTATACTGTTTAAAACGCACCTCGTTGCATCAGCTTATAGATTCAATGCCGTTGGCATGGTGTCCTTCGAAGGTGTTTTTTGTCAGGTGGCTTTGGGTGGGAGTAGAAACCTTTTATAACTGGAGGGACCCATGGATTTGTGCTGATATTGGCCATAGGTGAAGTAAATTTCTTTTATGTCTTAACAGTCTTTGCCTATAGCGTAAATTTTAAGTATTTAAAACACTTTAAAAGCACTCATTGCAGCCAGGAGCCTGACTCCCACTGACTGGGATTCCTGGTGACCAGAAACTTCTTTTGGAGATGAAAATTCACTCTTAAGTGGCTCTAGTGCCTTTTAATATTTCGCTCATGATTTAATTTGGATCTTAAGTATACCGATTTGAAAACAGCCTGCCTGCCGTCAAGCTCCGAGTTTTTAAACTCATATGGTTTAATAAGATTAACTCGGTGCACTTCTGATACAGTCTTCAGCGAAAGCTTATTCAAATTAAGAATCAGTCAGAGGAGAAGTAGCCTCAAGCATAAAGCAGGAGTGAGGTGGTGCCAAAAATCAAGGCTCCAAGAGACTCTGTCGTTTCACCCTTCAGTGAGAGCAGAAACCTTTAGCTGCCAAATTGGTGCACTAATGGGGAGGGGGGGAAGCATAATTAAGAGATGAAAACCAAATATCCCCTTTTTTAGCCCCATCTTTGGAGATGTACACAGATACGCATGTGTAGGAACTGATCTATAGTTCAACGACTTTAGTTTATGAGACTCTAGAATATGTGTGAGCGTATGTGGAAACTGGGTACTTATCAGGAATAATTCACAAAGTAGAGCATGGCCATGGAAAGAAATGAATAAGT
Source organism: Mesitornis unicolor (assembly GCF_000695765.1). NCBI lineage: Eukaryota > Metazoa > Chordata > Aves > Mesitornithiformes > Mesitornithidae > Mesitornis > Mesitornis unicolor. The sequence goes on along the minus strand of NW_010158936.1, from coordinate 1,806 downwards.
AAGTGAGTTTGAGGAGAATTGCTGCCAAATACACGTGTTGGGGCTCTTCTGCGTAAAGGAATGAATTAATGTTTTTTAATCACGTTAGTTTCTTCCAGTGTTTCCTTGCATTTCAGCAGCTGAGCATATCCACCATGAATTTAATTTCCTCAGCACAGATGTGGGAAATCCTGATTGTGTAACCTCTTTTGACCCAAGGTTACATCTTAATGGCCGTCGTCCCAGGGGGACACCCTCAAGTTTGGCAAGTACCATGCAGTTTTCAAATGTGCACCATATTGATAACATGTATACGGAATTAGGGCCCTTCTGGTTCTGATTTGAATTCGGAGCATGTCGGGCGTTTTTTGTTCTTCCATGAGGAGGAGAATTCTCAGCAGAGTGTCCATGTATAATTTCATGCCACTATTTCAGCAGGAAAAAGGCAGCTGGGAAAGAGGAATGTCAAGTCAAGAGCCAGTCGCTTTTTGAAGATTAGATTTAATTAATTTTATTAAGGGTGTCAGAGGAAGGAGGGATCTATAGGTGAAGGGTCTGGAGAACAAGTGTTATAAGGAGAGGTTGAGGGAACTGGGATTGTTTAGTTTGGAGAAGATGAGTCTAAGTGGAGACCTTATCACTCTCTACAACTACCTGAAAGGAGTGGGTAGGGAGGTGAGTGTTGCTCTCTTCTCCCATGTAACTGCTGATGGGATGAGAGGATATGGCCTCAAGTTGTACCATGGGAGGTTTAGAGTGGGTATTAGGAAAAACTTCTTTACTGAAAGGGTTATCAGGCACTAGAAGAGGCTGCCCAGGGCAGTGGTGGAGTCCCCATCCCTGGAGGCGCTCAAAAAACGTGTTGATGTGGCACTTCACGTCATGGTTTACTGGGCATGGTGGGGTTGGGTTGATGGTTGGACTTGATCTTAGAGGTCCCTTCCAACCTTAATGATCCTACGATTCTATAGGGTGCACAGGGCTTTGGTCATGGTCCAGTGTTGCTCAGCTGGAATTGTAACAAAGCCACAGTATGGCTGGAGAGCTCAGTCGTGACTTTGAGGTCCTGGGCTAAACATTGGGTGATCTTTGAAATGCCTGTGACAACAGGAGCCGTCCTCAGCCGTTGGTCACCCAGATCTGGTCAAGGGGAGGGCTTAACTGAATCAAAATAGTACAAAAATGTTTTGGCTGCACAGGAAAAGAAATTATTTTGAGACATTTGCAAGGATATGTCCTTTGTAATGGTGATGAAAGTGGTCCTGTCTTCCATGATGGTTATAAATAAGCTGTAAAGCAAGCTGCTGAAGTTGGTTGCCATATGATGTAGCCTGGCAGTCTCTGTACTGATAAAGCTCTTGCAGTAATGGTTAATTCATGTGCAGACGAAATAGTAGCCAGTGAATATTCTTTCTGTGGGTTGGCAGAAGTGTACAAAATCTAGTTTGGTTACATTAAGTATTTCTTTTATGCCTTTTTATTTTTGCCTTCCAGATGGCTATTGCCAAAATAGACTGTATATACAGCATGATGTTTTAAATCTATGCATTTCTTTAACGTGCAACATTTGGCATGTTTGTATATACATCTATATACATGACTGCATATATGTACGGGGAGATGTGCATATGACAAAATACAGGAACATGTGCACAGAAAAATAGCAAATGACAGCTTTTTCTATAGAGGAAACTTCCCAGTTTGTGCCTTTCACGTGCACAAAGAGTAGAACAGATTTAAAGTCAGGAAAGAAAGCAGAAGCAACTCCCTGCCTCTTCAGAGGAGAATTAAGACCAGGATCAACATCCAGAAGACCCCAAAGGTGAT
>NW_010158935.1:0-3733 GCF_000695765.1 Mesitornis unicolor | reverse complement strand
GAGATGGAAGGGCTCCAAGATGGAAGAATGGGGATGAGACCCTCGTGATCCCTCGGCTTTTATACCGAGTATGACATTTGTGGGATGGAATACCTCGTTGGTCAGTTTTGGGTCCGCTTCCCGCCCCGTAGGTGCAGAAACAGCACCCATGATGAGAGAACCGACCTTGAGCATATCTTCTAGCAGCACTGTCTGGGAAAAACATGCTGCCAGTTTTCATCAAGTTCAGCCACTTAAAAGAGACTGAGCTGAAAAGTAAAATCACTAAACAGAAAATTAGTTCTATTTAGCTCAAACCAGGACACCTTCCGACCCAAAACATTCTATGGTTCTATGATTCACAGTCCATCTGGGGAGTACCTGCTTGGGGATGGATCCTCCGCAGGCCACACTCTTTTTTTGTTGTTTTTTTTGGAGGGGGAGGAGGCTGCTCTGCCATGGAGCAACTTCTACTCCTCTGACCTTGGTGTTCCCTCTGTTTTCTCTGACTCCTTTTTGTTCCCTCCTCTTTTGTCTGGCATTTTTGCCCTTAACTGCTTTCGCAGAGATGCCACAACCTTCACTGCTTGGCTCAGCTTTGGTCTGTGGTGGGGCCATTGCCAAAAAATCTGTGCCTGGCATAGAGTAGCCCCTGTCCTCTTCCTAGAGGGCACCCCTGCAGCCTTCCTCCATTACCAAAACTTTGCCAAATACACCCAATACAATTTCTCACAGCTGGTCCTATTTGGACCTGCACAAGGACTACTGCATGAACTATCTCCTGTTTGATCTGTTCAAAGGCTTGTCACTGCTCAGGACCCCAGTCAAAATAGTTCTTCCAGGTCACTTGATAGAGAGGATTCACTAGCTGACTGTAACCTAAAACATGCGTTCTCCAGAAACCCACAGCACCTAAGAAAGCCAGCATTTCTTTTTTTGTTAGCTGGTGGGATCATGGCTGTTATCTAATTGATCGCATCGCTTGGGATGTAGCAACCCCCATCTAGCCATTTTATTCCAAAGAACTAGATCTCCTGTGCAGGTCTTTTGACCTTGCTTTGTTTTATGGTAAAACCAGCTTTCAGAAGGATCTGGATTACTATTTTTGGATCCGTTTGTATTGATTTCACCTGCCCTCACTGAAAACATGACTGTCCTGGTTTTAGTGGGATTGAATTGTAGAATTCAATTTTCTATTCAGGAGAGCTACATTTCTGAGAGGACTGCAGCATACAATTTAGTGAAAACAAGTTGATAAGACGCTTTGTTTTAGTTTTAGCTGGGATAGAGTTATTTTTCTCCATAGTAGCTAGTGAGACTGTGTTTTTTATTTAGTATGAGAATAATAATGATAACACAGTGATGTTTTGGTTGTTGCCAAACAATATTTACATTAACTCAAGGACTCACTGTTTTTCAATTTTTTTCCTCCTATTTTTTGTTGTTTTTTGTTTCTTTTTCTTTTTCTCTGCACAAGAAGTTAGGAGGGGACATAGCCAGATGACCCAGGACAGATGAATCAGGCATGATCCAAGCTGGCCAACAGAGAGTACCAGAGTTTATGGTATAGACCATAAATGCCACTGTTGTGACTGTCCCTCTGCAAGGCCTCTTGTCCTTCAAGAGCAGGCACCGTGAAACTGCTCATCCCACAGTTGGACAACTTTTCCAGAAGGATGTTTTGAGGGACAGTATCAAAAGCCTTACTAAAATCCAGAAAAACTACATCCACCACCTTTCCTTCATCCACTAGGTGAATCACCTTATCATAGAAGGATATAAAATTAGTTACACAGAACTTTCTCTTTGTGAACCCATGTTGACTGTGCCTGATGATCGCATTGTTCTTTAAATGTCTTTCAATAGCACGCAGTATAATCTTCTCCATAATTTTTCCAGGTATTGAGGTTAGACTAACAGGTCTGTAGTTTCCTGGGTCTTCCCTTATGTCCTTGTTGTAAATTGGAATAACATTGGTGTATTTGGTTTGTGTGGCCAGTTTTTGGGAGCGGAGGGGCTACAGGGGTGGCTTCTGTGAGAAGCTACTAGAAGCTTCCCCTATGTCCAATAGAGCCAATGTCAGTCGGCTCCAAGACAGACCTGTTGCTGGCCAAGGCCAAGCCAATTAGTGATAGCGCCTCTGTGATAGCATATTTAAGAAGGGAAAAAAAATTGCTGTTCAACAACAGCAACTGGAAGAGAGGAGTGAGAATATGTGAGAGAAACAAATATGCAGACACCAAGGTCAGTGAAGAAGGAGGGGGAGGAGGTGCTCTAGGCACCACAGCACAGATTCCCCTGCAGCCCATGGTGGTGAAGAGAGTACTTCAGTAAAAGTACTGGGATACAGTACTTCAGGAAAAGATTGCTCCAGCTCCCCCATAGGCAGCAATTCCTTCCAGATAATATGCTTCTGCATGAGCTTCTCTCTCTATGGGGTGCACCATCCTTTAGGGCATATCCACCTACTGTGGTGTGCGGTCCTCCATGGGCTGCAGTGTGGGTATCTCTTCCAGCTTGGTCCTCTCCATGGACTGCAGGGACTACCTGCAGAGTCAGGAATGAAGAAGTGAAGTTGAGCCTGTGTAGAAGAGCGTGGGGTGGGGGGAAGGTGGTTTTAGATTTTTATTTGTTTCTCATTACCCTATTCAATTTTTAATTTACAGTAAATTAAATTAATTTTTCCCAAGTCGACTCTGTTTTGCCTGTGATGATAACTGGTAAGTTATCTCTCTGTCTTTATCTTGATCCATGGGCTTTTCCATCTTATTTTCTCCCCTGTCCTGTTGAGGAGGGGGAGTGAGAGAGCAGCTTGGCAGACAGCTAAGATTAACCCACCACATTGAGCAAAGAATATTATGGACCAGCCAAAATGTTAAAATCTTCATTCAAACTCCTTCAGTAAAAGAAAAAAGAAAAAAAATCAGGGTTTTTTTTCCTGCCTTGCAATTACTATATATTTCCATCAGCAGAAAGACAGAGAATAGCTGCATCAAGATTTAAATCTGTCTGAAAGAACCACCTCAAAGGCTGAAATGAGCTCGTGTAGCCTTTCAATCATTGTCCTTTCTATCAAGGCTGTCAAGAGGATTATCAATTAAGGTTAAATGTGGCAGCTTTGAGAAATGAATTGTTTGTCCACTCAGAGGCAAATTCAAACACTGAAAGAAGCAATTGAAATCAGTGGATATTTATCTTCTACAGCTTTTTGTAAGCTATAGACATGGAGCTATAGACAAAAACAAACAAAACAAACAAAGCAAACAAAATACTTCATGCAGCTCTTATTAACTCTTTAATTTACATCACTTAAATAGCATGCTAATCCCAAGGCAGATAAAAATCTGAAGACTATTAAAACTTGATTAGTTTCTAATAGTAATAAATAAGTAAATACACCATAATCAGTCACAACTATTATGAGTTTGGATCCTGTGCAGCAAGAAAACACTTGAACAAATAAGGTGAGGCTGTTGACTTGCCAGAGTTCAATGTACGTTTGCTCTAAACATGATAAAAGTAATGTAAGCAAAGCTAATGCTTCTGCATTCTTTATGCACTCCCATTTCTATCTGTAACTCTTAATGGATCTGTGTGGTGCCATAATACTACACATCTTTGAAACATCCCTAAACCTTACTAACTAGTAAGCATTAAAAATAAGTTATAAGGCTTCATCACAATAGTTCTCTCTTAAGTAACACAGGTCAAACATTCTGCTGCAAATAGCCATAAAACTCCCTATTATCGCAGG
>NW_010158934.1:4955-5707 GCF_000695765.1 Mesitornis unicolor | reverse complement strand
CTAACGTTCTGTGATTCTGTGATTCTTTGAACTGACTGCCCCATGGGTGGAGGCACAGTCCAGCTATCTGCCATGGGCTGATCCAGACTGCACTGGAGAGGGGTGGTGCTCCAGATCATCTGCAGTACATTTATGAGTTCACTGTATCAAGTAAAACAGCAGAGGAAGTTTTTGAGAAAGGTAAGAAAGTCATCGACATCCTACTGGGAGCCAGGTTTGCCATAAAGAGAAGCAAAGTACAGGGACCTGCCAGAGAGATCCAGTTCTTGGGATTTAAATGGCACATCCCTATAGAGGTGGTTAACAAGATAGCAATCATGTCTCCACCCACTGAGAAAGAAACACAAGCCTTCTTGGGTGTGGTGGTGTTTTGTAGGATGAATGTTCCCGGGTACAGTCAAATTGTGGGAGCCCTCCATGAAGTGACTCGAAAGTGAAATTGTTTTAAATGGGGCCCCAAACAACAACAGGCCTTCCAGCAAATAAAACAAGAGATAGTCTATGTGGTAGTCCTGGGACCTGTCCGAACAGGACAAGACATCAAGAACGTCCTCTATACTGCAGCAGGGGATTATGGTCCTACTTGGAACCTCTGGCAAAAAGCACCAGGAGAAACTTGAGGCCGCCCTCCGGATTTTGGAGTCAGGGATAAAAGAGCTCTGAGGCCAACTACACTCCAACTGAAAAGGAAATGCTGGCTGCCTATAAGGGAGTCTGAGCTGCTTCAGAAGTAATTGGTACTGAGGCACAAC
>NW_010158934.1:4101-4825 GCF_000695765.1 Mesitornis unicolor | reverse complement strand
CAGGCATACTAGAAGTGTTCACAAATTGGCCAGAGTGTACAGATTTTGGTGACATGGGCTGAGGAAGGCTCCCCCATATAATGTGGCCATGGAGACCTGGGAGAAAGCTGGAGAAAAACAGAGGTACCCTTAGCACAAGAGGAGCTGCTAGGATCATGGGGAAGAGGAGGAGATGGGAGAAGAGTTAAGCAAAGTGGAGATGCACAAGTCCCTGTTGGGCCCCGCTGGGGTGCACCCACAAGTGCTGAGGGAGCTGGGTCAGACGGGCCAAAGTGCCAAAGGGAGTTTGCCAAGCAGTGGTGAAGCCCAAGGCAAGGGCACTGGCAGCAGATGGAGGGAGGTGGTCCTGCCCCTGTGCTGTGTCCTGCTCTGGGCTCCCCAGAGAGCACTGGGTTCTACTGGAGAGAGCCTCCAGCCCAGTGCCCCCCCAGGCCCCTCCCACTTTTCTATGGGCTGGGTCAGACGGGCCAAAGTGCCAAAGGGAGTTTGCCAAGCAGTGGTGAAGCCCAAGGCAAGGGCACTGGCAGCAGATGGAGGGAGGTGGTCCTGCCCCTGTGCTGTGTCCTGCTCTGGGCTCCCCAGAGAGCACTGGGTTCTACTGGAGAGAGCCTCCAGCCCAGTGCCCCCCCAGGCCCCTCCCACTTTTCTATGGGCTGGGAGTGTTGGTCAGTTGGAGCCAATGGCCACCAGAGCCAGCAGGAAGGAGCTGTGCTGGCCCGCCGCA
>NW_010158934.1:3204-4021 GCF_000695765.1 Mesitornis unicolor | reverse complement strand
CTGTGTCCATGGTGCCCAGCGACTTTGGTCCTCCTGTCGTGGGCGAGATGGGCCAGGCCAACTGCTGCTGTGGCTCCAGGTGAGCTCTTCCTGTGGCTCTGGGACAGGTGGGCATGGCCGGACCCCACAGCAGGAGCCTTCCTCGTGCCTGCTGCTCTCTGCTCTGCAGGGAGGCTCTCACTGACGCGGAGGTGGTGCTGACCGCAGACGTGCGGCTGAGCTGGGACCGCAAGAGGAGCAAGAGGCGCCTTCTCCTCCTCCAGGAGGAACTGGTGATCGCCAAGTTGCAGTAAGCCCCTCAGAGCCCAGCTGCCTTTCCCCCAGCCCTGGCCCCGTGTGAGCAGGGCAGGATACCTTGGGCAGCCTTAGGTCCTGGGTCCTTGGTGCTGGATGCACTAATGTCCGTTGCAAGGGCAGGTGGGGGACAGGGCTCTGGCCAGGAGGACCCCAAGGAGGCCACCTCCAGCTGACTGCCTGCCTGTCTTCTCTGCAGACGTGGCGACAGCCTGCCCCCACAGCTGCGCCTGGTCCTGGACCAGCTGTGGGTAATGAGCAACAGGAAGGAGGCATCAGAGGAGGAGGAAGGGGGCACAGAAGGCAGCCGTGAGGATGGGACATCCTCCTCATCGGGCTCAGCGACTCCTGTGTGGCCACTTTTGGGTGAGTGGTGGTGCCATGGCAGGGCAGGAGAGGTTCCCAGCCATGCCCATACCATCCATGTAGAGCCTGGGCAGGAAGTGGGCAGCAGGCAGGATGAGGGCATTGGCAAGACCTGCATCCCCTGGTCACCTTCTGGTCCCCAGAAGGCAAGGGCAAA
>NW_010158934.1:1469-2941 GCF_000695765.1 Mesitornis unicolor | reverse complement strand
GGGGCCTGTGGCAAGCCCTGCATCCCCTGGTCCCCTTCTGGTCCCCAGAAGGCAAGGGCAAAACCAGCTGCTGTGGCAGGAAAGAGAGAGGGAGCCAGGGCTTGGGCATAGCCCCTGTCCTGCCCCATGGGGCTTTGTCCTGCCCCCGTGTCCTTTCCCACAGGGCAGGGCTGTACAGGCGCTCACCTCTGTCCATGGGCTGGGGGGCAGCGGAGCCTGATGCTGGTTCTTCTCTCTTTCTGCAGCTCCCAGGCGCTGAAGGAGCTGTGGGTGGGCACACTGCTGGGGTAAGTCGAGGTTGCAGCAGGGCGGAGAATGCAGCTGTGGAGCAGAGCTGCCTGCCCAGAGCAAAGAGGCAGGCCCGGGCTCACCCAGCTCTCTCCTGGTCCCTTTCCTGTGCACAGGAGCCCAGAAGGCGCTGGGAGAGCCTGAGTGAGCTGGGTGCCATCCATCCAAGTCGTGGAGAAGGAGCTGAGGTGCCGCCATGCCGTGAGTGTCTCTTGAGGTCTGGGCTGTGTCCCTGAGCGCTGGTCCTCCAGCTGAGCAGCAGAGGCATCAGTGCTCCCCTTCTTCCCCTCCTTCTCTCTTGCCCAGTGGAGGACATTCAGTGCGAGGAGCCTGGAGAGGCTGGCGGAGGGCCAGGCAGAGGTGAGAAGCCTTTGCCCTGCTTCTGACTCTACAGGGGTGCGAGGGATGAGCGGCGAGTGGGGTGAGCTTCTGTGGGAGAGAGGGATGAAGAGAGTGTCTTGTGGTGCCAGTCGGGGAGAAGATGAGGTTAGGGAGGAACCAGGAACAGTGGCCTGTCCTCACTGGTGGCTCTGGGAGGAAAGCTGCTGCACAGGGCAGTGAGCCCAGGAGGGCAGAGGGTCCCAGCTCTGTTGGCGCTCAGGCTGCTGGTTCCAGGAGGCAGGGCTGGTGGCCCTGTCTGCTTTGGGGCTACTCTCTAAGAACAGCCTGGCTCTTGCAGTCTGATCGCAAGCAAGGGACCGCGATGGCCCCATCAAGCAACAGAGAAGGAACAGTCTGCTTCCCAGGTGAGTTCTGTAAAGAAAGGCAACGTCCTGTAACTACTGGATCTGTGCTCACTTGTCCCCTGAGTGTCCCCATGCAGGTTAAGCAGCCCAAGGGAGGACATCACCTGGAAGAGCAAGGACAGGGACACGCGCTGGGCAGCGCTTTCTGGTTTGAGTTGGAGGCAAAAGTTTGCCACATTGAAACCAGGCTCTGGGCAGCTACAGAGAAAGCCTGGTGGCAAACGTTAACTTCCCCGGGAAGCAAAGAAGCCCAGAAACCCCAGGCTTTGTGGGGCTACAAAAGTGCTTAATAGAAAAGATAAGACCCAGCAACAGCCTTCAGTCCTTGCATCTATGGTGTAAGACAATACCTTGATGGTTTCCATTTGACTGAAGGCTCCGACCAGAAGCCAAAAAACATGGGGGTGACTATTGACTAAACAGCAAAGCACCACATTT
>NW_010158934.1:714-1127 GCF_000695765.1 Mesitornis unicolor | reverse complement strand
AGCAGAGCCCAAGGCTTTGTTTGGCTACAGAAGCACTTGGCAGGGAAGGAGAAATCCAGCAACAGCTTTCAGTCCTAGCCTCTTTCTGCTGTGAGTTGGAGTCGAACGTTTTTCATTATTGACACCAGGCTGTGGGTAGCTGCTGAGAAAGCCTGGTGGCAAACGTTGGCTCCCCAGCGAAGCAAAGAAGCCCAGAAGCCCAGGTTTTGTGGGGCTACAAAAGTCCTTCATAGAAAAGAGAAGACCCAGCAACAGCCTTCAGTCTTAGCATCTTTGGTGTGGGAGAAGAGCTTGACCGTTTCCATTTGAGAGAAGTGTCCGTACAGCAGCCACCAAAATTGCAGGTAAACATGGACTAGCTAGCGAGGCACGGAAGCGCAGAGCCCAAAGCTTTGTTTGGCTACAGAAAGACC
>NW_010158934.1:0-631 GCF_000695765.1 Mesitornis unicolor | reverse complement strand
TCCTAACCCCTTTCCGGTGTGAGTTAGAGTCAAACGTTTGCCATATTGAAACCAGACTCTGGGCAGCTCCAGAGAAAGCCTGGTGGCAAAAGTTAGTGTCCCCGGGAATCAAGAAGTCCCAGAAATAAAAGCTTTGTGAGGCTACAAATCTGCTTAGTAGAAAAGAAAAGACCCAGCAACAGTCTTCAGTCCTAGCATCTTTGGTGTGGGAGAAGAGCTTGACCGTTTCCATTTCAGAGGCGGCTCCGACCTGTAGCCACCAAAATTGGAGGTAAACATGGACGACCTAGCGAAGCATGGAAGCGGAGAGCCCAAAGCTTTGTTTGGCTACAAAACCTTTTTTTGGCTACAGAAGCACTTTGCATGGAAGGAGAAATCCAGCAACAGTCTTCAGTCCTAGCCACTTTGTGGTGTAAGTTAGAGTTGAACGTTTGCCATATTGAAACCAGGCTGTGGGCAGCTGTAGAGAAAGCCTGGTGGCAAACGTTGTCTTCCCAGGGAAGCAAAGAAGCCCAGAACCCCAGGTTTTGTGGGGCTACAAAAGCACTTAAGAGAAAAGATAAGATCCAGCAACAGTCTTGTCTCCGTTTAAGGGTCAGCAAGAGAGAGAGCAGGATTTTCTCTCTATTGC
>NW_010158933.1:27142-29943 GCF_000695765.1 Mesitornis unicolor | reverse complement strand
ACTCATGCCTCCAAATTCATTTGCACTGAAACGCATGACCTGCACTACAGCTAGTACTGTAAGAGATGCAGAACGGACTGGAGATGAGAGTCACTGAACAGCAACGATATTTGGCAAGTTCTTGTCTCCCAGACTTACTTTCACACCACAGTACTCACCCTGTATCTCAAAACAGGAAAAATACATGAAGACTTATCAACCACTGGCAACGGGGTGTTTATTTTCAGCATCTTTAGGCTACCTTGGTTCCTTTCCTTTCTACAACTACTAGCATATAATGCAGTCCATAGACTGCACAATTTGTTAAGAGAAACATACACCACAACATGAAGGTCTAGGAGAGGTCTGATTCATTGAAATTTAGGGGTTTTTCAGTGCTTCAGGTTCTTTTCCAGTGCTTTCAGTGTTTCAGATTATTTTTTTCTTTTCAGTGCTTTTTCATTTAATCAGGAAAAATAAGAGATACAAATAAACAGTGTACTACAAGAAGATTATCTATCAAATATAATTAACAAATTTGGCCCTGGACTAAAACAAGTCAGTAAGTCATGAATATTAAAAAACATACCAGATGGCACATCATCCGAAGGAAACTCAAACAACTTGGTTTTGTAAACAGAGTGGAAATGGATGTCACCCTGAAATAGTAAATAAGTGCATGTATTAAAACTGGATAAAATAATCCATCTCATAAGCATTAAACAGACAGTTCCAAAGGTCCTTGCTATTCAACACCTACATTAGTGAACATGTAAGTTGCAAGGCATCATTACACTCTTCTCCTCTTCCCAGCTGTGATGTGATCAGTAACACCACAGTTAATCATCTCTCATCTGAAATATCTGAGTACATCGGAGTGGCTGAGCACGCTCGGAGCTAGACTTAAGAGAGCTGCCCAGGGAACATCAGTGAGAGGTACAAGAGCTGCTGAACGGGAGTCAAGAACAAGGAGGAGGAGAGGAAACTCCCTTATGAGGAGCGGCTGAGGGAGCTGGGGCTCTTTAGTTTGCAGAAGAGGAGACTGAGGGGAGACCTCATTCATGTTTATAAATATTTAAAGGGTGAGTGTCACGAGGATGGAGCCAGGCTCTTCTCGGTGACAAACTATGATAAGACCAGGGGTAATGGGCACAAGCTGGAACACAGGAGGTTCCACTTAAATTTGAGAAGAAACTTCTTCTCAGTGAGGGTGACAGAGCACTGGACCAGGCTGCCCAGAGAGGTTGTGGAGTGTCCTTCTCTGGAGACATTCAAAACCCTCCTGGACGCCTTCCTGTGTAACCTCATCTAGGTGTTCCTGCTCCAGCAGGGGGATTGGACTGGATGATCTTTTGAGGGCCCTTCCAATCCCTAACATTCTGTGATTCTGTGATTCTGTGATTCACGCTACTGGAGCACTGCCATAGATGGAAATAAACTCTTCAGAAGGGATAGACAAGGAAGGAAAGGTGGTGGGGTGGCCATGTATGTTACAGAATGCTATGACTGCCTAGAGATTAGCAGCAGTGACAACAGGGTCGAGTGCTTATGGCTGAGAATCAGGGGGAAGGCCAACAAGTCAGATATCATGGTGGGAGTTTGTTATAGACCACCTAACCAGGATGAAGAAATAGATAAAATATTCCATAGACAGGTGGGAGAAGGCTTGCATTCGCTTCCTCTTGTACACGTGTGGGACTTCAACTTCTCGGGTATCTGCTGGAAATATAACACAACAGAGAGAGAACAGTCCTGGAAGTTCCTGGAGTGTGTGGAATGTAACTTCCTGACATAGCTGGTAAAGGAGTCAACAATGGAAGGTGCCCTGCTGGTCCTGCTGTTTGTAAACAGACAAGGTCCTGTGAGAGATGTGATGGCTGGAAGCTGTCTTGGGCATAGTGATCATGAAATGATAGAGTTTTCAGTCCTTGGAGAAGTAAGGAGGGGGGCTAGCAGAACTGCCACTTTGGACTTCTGGCAGGCAGATTTCAGCCTGTTTAGGGACTTGGTTGGCAGAGTCCCTAGGGAGGAAATTCTGAAAGGCAAGGCTGGACACTCTTCAAGAAGTAACTCTTAAAGGCACAGGAACAGGGCATCCCTGCATGTCGGAAAATGAGCCCGTATTGTGGGGTAGATCAAAAGATGTGGAAAGTGAGAGTCCTTAGCATCTCCTAGTTGTTTTTCAATCCCAGCTGACTCACAGCATGTAAACATACATAAGCAGTTACGGAAACCCGAGCTCTAGCTCTCCCTGAGCAAGAGGAAAAATAGAAGGGCCAAAGCGCAGCTGGAACTTTAGCTAGTGCTGTTAAAGACAATAAAATGCTTTCTATAAATACATTAGCAACAAAAGGAGGACTAAGGAGAGTCTGCCCCTTCTAGTAGATGTGGGGGCAAGCATAGTGACCAGGGATGAGGAAAAGGCTGAAGTATTTAATGCCTTCTTTGCCTCAGTCTTTAGTAGGAAAACCAGTAGTACTCTGGATACCTTGCCTCCTGAGTGGGAAGACAGGGATGAAAAGTACAGTAAAGCCACCATAATCCATGAAGAGGTGGTTAGTGACCTGCTACACCACTTAGATATACACAAGTCCATGGGGCCAGAGGGGATCCACCCCAGGGTCCTGAGGGAGCTGGCAGAAGTGCTCACCAAGCCACTGTCTATCCTTCATCAGCAGTCCTGGCTAACTGGGGAAGCCCCAGTTGATTGGAGACTTGCAAACGTGACACCCATCTACAAGAAGAGCCAAAAGGAAGACCCGGCGAACTACAGACCTGTCAGTCTGACCTCAGTGCCAGGGAAGGTGATGGAACAAATCATC
>NW_010158933.1:26330-26968 GCF_000695765.1 Mesitornis unicolor | reverse complement strand
GCCTTTGACACCGTGCTGCAGAAGCTGGCTGGGCATGGCTTGGATGGGCATACGCTTTGCTGGGTTAAAAACTGGCTGGCTGGCCGACCACAGAGGGTGGTGATGAATGGAGCTAAATCCAGATGGCGACCAGTCACAAGCAGTGTTCCCCAGGGCTCTGTTTTGGAGCCAGTCCTGTTTAACATCTTTATCAATGATCTGGATGAGGAGACCGAGTGCTCCCTCAGTAAGTTTGGAGGGAGTGTTTACTTGCCTGAGGGTAAGAAGGCTCTGCAGAGGGACCTGGATAGGCTGAATCAATGGGCTGAGGCCAATTGTATGAGTTTCAACAAGGCCAAGTGCCGGCTTCTGGACTTCGGTCGCAATAACCCCATGTAGCGCTACAGGCTTGGGGATGAGTGGCTGGAAGGCTGCTAGATAGAAAAGGACCTGGGGGTGTTGGTGGACAGCAGGATGACCATGAGCCAGCAATGTACCCTTGCGGCCAAGAAGGCCAATGGCATCCTGGGGTGTATCAGAAGGGATGTGGTTAGTAGGTCAAGAGAGGTTCTCCTTCCCCTCTACTCTGCCCTGGTGAGACCACATCTGGAATATTGTGTTCAGTTCTGGGCCCCTCAGTTCAAGAAGGACAGGGAATT
>NW_010158933.1:0-26238 GCF_000695765.1 Mesitornis unicolor | reverse complement strand
TTGGAGAAGAGGAGACTGAGGGGTGACCTCATTAGTGTTTATAAATTTGTAAAGGGCGAGTGTCAGGAGGAGGAAGCCAGGCTCTTCTCAGTGATGTCCATTGATAGGACAAGGGGCAATGGGAGCAAACTGGAGCATAGGAGGTTCCATGCAAACATAAGGAAAAACTTTTTTACCGTGAGGGTAACAGAGCACAGGAACAGACTGCCCAGAGAGGTTGTGGAGTCTCCTTCTCTGGAGACATTCAAGACCCTCCTGGACGTGTTCCTGTGTGATGTAGTCTAGGTGATCTTGCTCTGGCAGGGGGGTTGGACTAGATGATCTTCTGAGGTCCCTTCCAACTCCTAATATTCTGTGCGATTCTGTGATTCTGTGTGACAGTTGTAATTGTGCACCATCCAGGCTAAGATTGAAACCTGCTTTCATACTAACCTCTTCTTCCTTCCAAAATTAAGTAAAGCATTACTGCTTCTTGATGCATTGAAAAACAGTATTTCAAGACAAAAGAGTTTTAATTTTACTGCACCAGAAAAGGATATTTTTAAACCACAGTTTTGTCACAAAATACAACTGCATTCACCAACATGCTCTGATGATAATAGGTGCATATATATATATATATATATATATATACACACATATGCTGATATATAGGCACAGCCATGTCTTATATCCTCACAAATAAGCAAAGAGTGTTATATGCCTACACAATTCCTATGGAAAATTAGAATCTCTAACAGGGAACATATATTCATAATGTCATTTTGTGCACCAACAGTGATACAAGACTAGAAAGAAATACTGATTTTGTTATTTTTAGACTACAGAGTCCATCCTCAAACATTCCACAGAAGAACAAAGTAAGTCTGAGTCATGATTAAAGGCAGGATGGCTGTACATCCCAGGCAAGATGATAACAAAAGATGGTTTCCCTGCAAAATAAGACACTCTTTTCCCTTATTTTTTCAGTAAGCTCCAAAACCTACTTGGTACTCTGAAGATCTGAATCTAGTAGCTCTGAAGTTTAATCAGTTTCTTGTGGTGAGTTTAGCATGATTGTTGAAACACGTTGGTGGATAACATAGGTAGACAACAGGCACATGTTACATAAATTGAGAGAAAAAGTAATGAAAGATGATAATTTACTGGTTCCTTGTTTTTTGAACTTCTCTTCTTCTAGGAACTGTATCAATGATAAACCAGATGTTAACACAGTTTCATAACATGGATATACACCATCATGCACTTAATTTGTTTTCTTACAATCTCTACATAATCATATTAAGTGTCATAAACAAGTCAGTGACACCAGTTTATTGAGAGAGAAATGGAAGAGGAAAGCAGAAATGTAATAAACAAATTTAGGAAAACCAAATTCCTGAACATCAATGTCATTAAAAGTTTAAAGTGACATTTTCATGCTTCCAGGTAGAAATGAGTGTTTGAAAATTTGCATGAAAAAAATCAAGCTTTCAGATTAAATGTTACTAGCAATAGGACTTCACACCAGCTCTCATCGAAGAACACTTAAATCAAATAACCTAGCGGTTACAGAGACAGAAATATTATAACATTACTCTGTATGTAATTATACATATGTTTGTTTATATATATATAAAATATCTATATAAAAATATATACATATATAAAAAATTTTATAGTCAGGTTTAAAATGCATTCTCATTAGCAGCTGACAGACAATTCCTTTGATGATCAAATAATGATTTGCTTTTATATATAAATATTTGTATATACATATACATGTACATATATATGTGAATTATACATGCACATAAATATGAACACTTATCTATGTAAATATGTTTTTTGTTTCTTTTTTTAAAAACCACTTTTGTATCAATGAAGTTTTGAAGATAAAGGAAAAGTTACCTTCTTTATTCCTCCTTTACACCTATATAATCTATGTCTTGACAGTGCTCAGCCTTCATCAATTAATTTTCATCCATGTGCTCCAGTGGCTTCACCTGGTGCAATTTCTGGGAAATTATGCAGTCAGTGTTTCTTGTCAATGAAAAATAGAAGTGCCAGACATGCACGTTGCTATTGCTTGTACCTATAAATGCCCTTATGTCATTCAATGGTTTAGAAAGCCAGAGAGGGTAACTTGGTATTGTAGGACTTTGCAGATTGAAATAATAGGAAATAAAATAATAGATTGAATGTGATTAAATCCAGCATCACTGATGTCAGCCTGTATTTCTGTCCACCACAGTGTCAATATGTTGTCTGCCACATTAATTGTTGTGGGCATACTGGACTGTGGCAGTTGGTAGGACAATGTGGTGATAGCCCTGTTTCTCATAGTCTATGATGTACCCCTGTCATCTATCCAAATCACCTATTCTGTGATCTTCTACTAATCCAGGAATATCCACATACATTTATATGCACAGATGCTATGGTGCTGCACAGCAGGGATACAGGTAGCTTAGCTAATCAGTCAGTCATGGAAAAAAAGTTACCTATGTTCAAGAAAGCACAAGAACTGATCCCTTGCTGAGTGGTAGATTTAGGTGGGATACAAATATAAAGAGAAGAGTCTGAGGCTGTATTTCCTTCCTTATATGCAATGGGTTCTGTGACAAGGTATTGCATAAACTTGAAATAAGTAAGTAATGCTCAATTTACAAGCATTTATTAACAACTGAAAGAGAAAAAACCCCAGCAGTCAGACATCACTTGGTTGCACTTTTAAAAGTATTGTGAAATAATGACTTTCCAGTCCTTTCTGTGAATAAAGTTGCTATTTCTAAGATACAGTAGTCTTTCCTGAAGTGGAAGTAAATGATGCATTCGTGTGAGCTTAGCATTGCTGGACATTTCATGCCTGAGTTGGCTGTTGCTGCTGCTGCTGTCTTTGGCATGACTGAAGCTGAGTGTAAGCAGTCTCATTCAGCTTATCCAACTGTGTAGCTGACATTTTTGCTTCATCATCTTCAAAAAATGCCTTTGTAAAAATACATTACTTTTTCAGACACTTTTCAAAGAGAGTTTTGGACTAAGAAAGGCATTAATCTATTTTTGGTATACGTGGGATCAAGAAAAATAAAGTACTACAGAAGATTAGAGTTTAGTCTTGTAATTATACTTTCTGTTCTTTTTATTGATGAAACTACAAGCTGTGGCCCTGGGTAGATTAATTCATTGGCAAATTAGTTTTAAGCTGTCACTATAGAGTGTTTTCTAAAAAATGGAAATTCTCTTTGGGAAGCACCTCATAATTGAACTAGTGCAATACAGAGTAACCAGCCATTCCAAAACTGCATTTACTTGCCATCTAGCCGCCACATGAACAGAGATAATCCACAGGAAATTAGAATTTTCATCAAGTTTTTATTTCCTCAATTCTGCAGCTACTGTAAAACACAAGAGAATCCTCATATACAACCCATGCTGATCCCCCACTACTCACATGCATTCTCATTCAAAAGAAAAAAAATATACATTTTTACTTCAGCATCAATACAGTAGGCACAAACGGCTTCCAAATTCCTGAAGTCTCACATACTCTTTAACATTTTGTCAGTATTTAGGTTTCCATAGCTGTTAGATAGATAGTAACAGTCTGTGCTCCATCTTGAGACTGGGAGTTTTCCTATAAAAATGTCTTTTAAGACTCTCATGGTTTGATTTCATTATGCTTGAAAGATCTGATTTCTGTTTATTGTCAAAGTTTATTTCCATGCATTATACTTTGGCTGTAGGTAGATTCACCCTAGTGCTGTGCAAAGTCATTTGTCTTGGGTTTTTTGTTGTTGTTGGTTGGTTGGTTGCATTTTTAGTGCCATTTACTCTGGCTGAAAATTAAAGAGAGTTATGGTGTAAGAAAATCCTTCTCAGCTGTCCTGGAGCATAGCTGGCAGCACGAGAGAGAAGGCCAAGGGCTGCCCTCAGCTGATCACAGCCGGTTCCAGCCAGCTCCAAAACAGACCTAGCTGGCACACCACCCACTGCAGCCAGCCCTGTGCAGCCCTGGCTTGGCTTTTCCCTGATCAGGCAACTCCTCTTGTGCCACCTTTCTCTCCAGTGTCTCTCCTACCCCTAGCCTTTTCTGCCATTCAGAAGTGTGGTGTTGCAACCCCCTTCCTTGGACCATGTTGTGATGCTAACATCAGCCAACATTGTATCCATTGAAGGCACCACAATTCTATGCCAACACCAGCCATTATATGATAAAACAATACAGCATTGTCTGATCTTACTGAGGCAGCAAGTTGAGATGGAATCATAGAATCATAGAATCATAGAATCATAGAATCATAGAATGTATTGGGTTGGAAGGGACCTTTGAAGTTCATCTAGTCTGACACCCTTGCAGTAAGCAGGGACGTTGTTACTAGATCAGGTTGCTCAGAGCCCCATCAAGCCTGACCTTGAACATCTTCAGGGATGAGGCCTCCACCATGATGAGGATACCAGATGATCTGGTATCTTATGGTCCTGGTGCAAGTACAGCAAGTTAGGACAATTAAGCACTCCTTAATTGCACCTAGAACTCCCGTTTCCTGGGAAATGTATCAGAGACACATCCTGCCCAAAAAGTTGCCAAGATCATCTGATAACAATTGTGGCCACAATAGTTCTGATGGAAGTCAATTATCTTGGGATCCTATAAGTACACAATCCAAAAAGGAGATTCTTTGAGCTCTTCTGAATTGCAGTGGGCTGTGGCAAATATCTCTTCTGCAGTGAGATGCCTCTCAGGTGACCTCCTTGAGGTCATCTACTCACAGAGCTGACGAAAGGCCAGGGCAAAGCCAGCTCTCCTCAATACTCAATTATCAACTGTTGAGAAATGCCAATATATTGTATTTGCTCTAAAAACTCTAGAAAAGGGAATTTTAATCTATAAGCTAGCTTCTTTATTCATCGCTCTGCTTATATGCATTTGCCTTTAACTTCCCTGCATCTGCTTATACAAGAGTAGGAATGTATATTTTTGGTACCAAAAGGATTTTATTTATTTGTATGCTTTGTGTACCACATATATATATTTTAACTTAGGATACCTTAATGTAGTTAGCCTGAAACTTTTAGTGCTACAATCTGTAATCAAGTTACTGTTTTTATTGTAATCTATTTTTCTGAATCACCTTCAATATAAAATTGGTTATTGATTAGGTATTGCTAAAAACCACCTTACATTTCCAATAAATCTTAAATTGCTGCTAAATCATAACTCTCTATCTCACTCCATCCACAACAAGAAGTCAGCAGAACTGAACATCAGATTTGAATGGTATTCACAGGCCTACAGATCTGTGGGCACCCTAGACTGGAGCATTTGGCTACTTGCTGTATTTACAGATGTGGTACTATGGGTGGTAGGTAAGAAAGAAGTAGTGCGGTCTTCCTTCTCCGAAGCCAAAGGCAGAACTCCCATTGACTTCACAGAACGTGATCTTTCCTTTTGAGAGAGAGTGACAGATTATCCTACAGCTATACATCCTTTGTCAGATGATAAAAACTTTAGAGGTTTCAGATCAAATGAAAGAACACCACGCAGAAAAATTTCCAAGTCAGAAGTGTCAGTGAATCTATATTCCATGGCTGTTTTTTCTTCCATACTGTGAAAACCTTTTCAGGTCATGCAAAACTGCTCACACATAGTTCCATGTTACACACAAAATGTGAAAGAAATCTCTTCAGGTGGCTACAAACCTCACTCTCATCTCTCAGCAGATGTTCTTTCTTAACTGAAAAATGAAGCCTGCTCTAGTGGATAAGCCAGTGCTTAAAAGTCCTTTAGACTATTGTCATTGAAGCCCAACTTTCTTCTTCATAGGGAAGCACTCCCTGTGAATGATTTGTAATTCAGTGCTGAGGAGGCTCAAATGCACAACTGCCTCACCTACTTCACTAAGGTAGAAGAGAAGAAAAGGAAACATAAAAATGTTTTAAAGTCAGTAACAGTGTAAAAAACAGTATTTATTTGGGGGAAAAGGAGCACTGTGGTCAAAGTGTTTATTGTTTTCTTTGTTTATCCTTGGAGCAGTGCTGACAGTTAAAACGAATGTATAGTGAAGATCAAAGAAAATGAGGATCTAAATTGGGGTAGTTCTAAGGAAGTTAATTGTTCTGGGTCAGTCACAATTATAAAACATTTATCTTTCAATTTGAAACTGATTCCACCATATTTTACTATTTAAATTATACAAGATAAACTTTGTCTAGATTAACTACATAATGGTTCAGATCCCAAGTATTAGCTTTTCTTTTTCTATGATCTCATACATTTTACTGGTTTCTGGCATATTATCGTGCTGAAATAAAATATTTGTCACTAAATATTATTTTAAAATTTCAAGAGCTTCATTTAGGAGAAATTTTATTTCTCTGACTCCGTATTGCAGGACTGTGTGACTGCATAGTCATGAACTCACATTGATTCCAGGAGAAACTGTAAGATTATCTGATATGATACAACTTGTATCATCAAGCTGAACAAACTATTTGATTAAAAAGTGCTTTTCAGAAAGGTATCTAGTCTAGTGGAGGGTATTTTCCACTGATAATGATGTGTAGACAATATAATCATGTTATCTCTTTATCTCCATTTGGGATAGATTAAATATCTTTAGCTTCAAACATTTCTCTTTGTAAGGCATTCTGTCTGACCTTCAGTTCACATCTGTGCCTTTTCTCTGTAGTGCCTCCAAATAGTCAATCTTGTGTTTAAAAGGCAGACAGCAAAACTAAAACCAGTTCTTCCTGATAGTTTTTGCCAGTGCTGTATTCAGAGAGAACGTTAACAACAAGCATTTATTATTTACTGCAATGGGCAATCATTGTGAGTTACTCTCTACTAAGTTCATGTATCACAGATAAACTGCAAAGTGACTGAATGACTTCCCAGAAACCAGTCTTTCAGAACCAGTGACAAGCCCATGTACTTCATCAAGGATTAAGCAGAGTGATCTGACTGCCATTTTCCCAAAACCGAGAAGACCTTTGCCTTTGTGGGTTGCAAGGATGCCAGCTTCTGCTTATATCTCAAATCAGCAGTGGCTTCTTGCTTTTGTTAGAAAGGGTGGCTCCCACACACTGTATCTCACTGCGAAAAATGTTAGTCACAGCTGTTCAGTGACCAGGGCTGAATTTGTCACAAACCCAGCATAACTCTGTGTATGTCTGGAGCTAGGAGATATGGATATTCATAAAAGCAGTGTCCTTTCCAGGTGAGAGTAATTTTTTCCTACCACCACAGTTTGGGAAGAGGACCTGAAAGCCGTATCTTTAAGAAAGCAAGATAGGCTGATACCAGATATTAAGCGCAGATACCAAGTGGAAACTAATTCTAGTTATGGACTTGAGACCTGACTATTTCTAGGTGGCACTCTGGACTCCTGCTAAGGGCATATCACAGGTTTTCCCATTTAGGCTGTAGGTATGCATAAAACAGATCTGGGAGCCTCTGTGCAGTCTAATCTGCATGTAGAGACACAGTTTATTAGACTTTAATCCTCGTCAGAGTATTCCCTGCCATAACGTGTTATTCTATCAGAACAGCCTGCTCTCTTTGTTTTTTACATTTCTTTTGCAGTTGTCTTTAAAATGTAGTTTTGTATGAACTGAATATGCTTAAAATATTGTTCAAATGATATTCTTCTCCTGCTTTGTCCTCTTCATTATCCTTCTGCTAAAACTTACATAAACTCAAATTTCATCAGGAGATATTTAAGAAACAGACACCTGAATGTAATTTCCTATTCATCATGATTCTAATCAAGTTTACTGATTTTATAGTGTTCTAGGCACAGAGAAATGTCTACTGACCACAGATGTACACACATACAAACAGACAGGCATGCTTCAGTTTATATATACATATATGTTTATATTCTTTATGTTGATGAGTCTGTTATGGTTTAAGCGTTACCAGCCTGAAAAGGAAGGACTGGTGGTGTCTGTAGGATCGTGGGGGGTCCGAGATCAATACTTTCCCCTCCCTTTCCCGGCCACAGCCTATAAAAAACCGAGGTTTTCGCGGGCTTTTCTTGGCTTCCTGGGCTGCTTCCTGTCGCATCTCGGGGCGGCTGGGGCTACCTCCACGTGCTCAGCAGCATCCACCACCATCCGCTCCCGGCACCACTGCGGTCCCTGGTGACAAATCACAGCAGTCGCAGCGGCCACGAGGCGCTGCTCGGACATTTCCACTCGGGACTACTGGGATCGGGTCTTGTATAGAGTTAAATATCCGTTGTCCCTTATTAGTTCCCTTTTCCTTTCCTCTGTTGTTTTTCATGAAACTTGTTGCAGTCTTAACTTCCAATCTTGTGCAAAGCATTTGTTTTTTCTCTATTCCCTTTTCTTAATCCTCCTCCTGGGAGGGTAGGGGACAATAGAAAATCCTGTGCTCTCTCTCTCTCTGACCCTTAAACAGAGTCAGAGGGTAAAATATTGTATTTAGGCATATTATATTTAATATTTAATGAGAAAGAAAATCTTTAATGATATTAACGTTGTACTTAATTCTACCCATACTCAATTAAGTGAGAAAAAATTTATAGCAGCTTTGATGAGCATTCTGTGTAAGAATTAATCTTTCAGAATGGTGTTTGCACACTGACAAACAGCAAGTGATTTCAGACTAGTACTCCAAATTACAGTAGAATAAAAAATACTGTTGATTTTTTGCAATCCTCTTAAAGATATATAAGTCAAGAAAGGCAGGAGGAGGATTTCTATGCTGTATCAACTGCCTAGCAGACTAAAAAGCAGGTCAACTAAAGAACCAGTTAATTAAATTTTTCACTTTATTCCTAGAAAAGATATTGTGATGTTGTCAACTGCATCAGCAGGGTCTGGCTTACAAAGACGAGAAACATAACACTGGTGCAATAGGGATTGCTGAGTTCAATTAACATTTGGATATTATTTTTCAAGCAACCCCAGAGGCAATAGCCCCTGCACATAAGAGGCAAAAGCCTTTTGTAAACTCAATTAATAAAAGGAATCATAAAACTCTATTCTGGAAATACAACAGTCAGAGCAGAAACTGTTCTATGTCTAAGGTACAAATAAATGTTCTAAAATAGAGTGCAGATGCCTTATCAGAATAACAGCAGAAAGATTATTAATTCCCCTAGGTATGCAGGGCAAAGTAATGAGGCAGGGCTAGGGACAGCCAAGCATTAAGAAAAAAGCTAGGAATCTCCATAAAACACCCATCCAGTGGTTAAAAGAATCAACAATTTCAGAGGTACTGCATCAGGAGCTATAACGTACATTAACACTAATCACGGCAACACATGTGAATCTGATTTATTGTTTTCTGTGGTAGTAGTTGTGTGGCTATCTTGCATCCTCTTTCACAATTTGCCAGGACCTGACGAGGTTATAAGGCAGAAAAAGAAAAGTTCTGCTGGCTTTAGCTGAGGAAGCAGATAGAGCCCTGTCAAGGTTAAACATAGCAATGGCAGCAGTTTTCCAGTGTTTTTTCAGCCTGTGTTGAAGCCAAACTTAGTGTAATGCCTGCTGTGAAGCTCTACATGTATATGCTACAAGGCAGAGGTCAGATCCAACTTCTGATCAAGTTGGGTAGTCCCCAGCCCATGTCCAGTATATGTTTCAAGTATTTAACAACAGATATAATCTCTCTTTCTTATTTCTCTCCTTACCTGTCAGAAAAAGAGCTTATTTGGTTCCTAGGATTGTTTCTTTAATGGTTCTACCCATCCATTTCCCAAATCTTTACTCAAGTAAATCTAAAGCAGAAGACAAATTATAATGTTCTAAAGAAATTAAGGTTACTGGAGGAAATTACATGTGTCCTGGTTTGAGCTAAATAGAACTAATTTTCTATTTAGTGATTTTACTTTTCAGCTCAGTCTCTTTTAAGTGACTGAACTTGCTGAAAACTGGCAGCATGTTTTTCCCAAACAGTGCTGCTAGAAGATATGCTCAAGGTCAGTTGTCTCATCATGGGTGCTGTGTCTGCGCCTATGGAGGGTGAAGCGGACCCAAAACTGACCAACTAGGTATTCCATCCCACACACGTCATACTTGGTATAAAAACCAAGAGATCATGAGGGTCTCGTGCCTTTTTTTTTCCTTTTTCACCGTTCCTTCCATCTTGACCCTTCTGTCCGTCTCAATCCTGCAGAGGCCAAGGCCTGAGCAGAATTCTGTCAGTTCATCTGCCGCTGATTCTGATTTCGTGTGTTCTGCATCCTGCTCCCACCTGCTGCTGAGTTTGGTCTGGGACTTTTCCAGTGCCCAAATCTGCAGAGCCTCTGGTGACGTATTCGTCATTGGGGGGAGGGTGGGGGGAGGATTTCATATTGGTTTTGTATATATTTGTACATATCTGTATATATTTCATTATTTTCCTATTTACAATATTATCCTGTAGTATTAGTATTATTGTTTCATTAAATCTGCTAGTTTATTTTCCAACCCGTAAAGTCTCTCTCTCTTATTCTCTTTTCTCTTCCCTTCTGGGGAGGGGAGAGGGGTTAATAGAGAGCGTCTGTCCAGGATTTAGTGGCCAGCCCAGCCCTGAACCACGACAACATGACAAAATTCAGTTACACATACTGTCTCCTTAGTCTGTACTTTGAGTATGACCCGTGATGGTATATGTCTTTGCTATGCACAACTATGCTGTTGGGCTTTTCTTGATTGGTAGTGGTGAACTGTTATTTATGTAGGTGATTCCTACTCTTTAGGAGTAAACTCTTACTATTCTTTGATCTCTTGCCTCAGAATCTTGATTACTTCTCCCTTCACAAACACTAGGCAAGGTTGCCACCCGTTATCTTTTTTCCCTTGTTCTGGATATTTTTATGACTAGAGTGCGTTTTCCTGTTATGATGAGAGGAAGAGAAGCAGCACATAAAATGTGTGTTACCTCTTGTTATCACAGCCTGGGTTTTCTACTTATGGGTTGTCTCTTGCTCAGGCATTTGATCTTGATATGAACAATGCATTTGCAATGTTTACCAGTTTTATTGTGGTCGGTTTTGTCATTGATAGTTAATTTTAGCCATTCTTAAAAACCTTGCCTTATTGCTTCTCAAGTACTTTCACAAATGCTTATTTCTATTCATATTTTGTACCAACTTTATTGTTTACATTAAAGATCTATAAATTTTTTATTGTGGGAGAAAATTAATAATCTCAGTTCAGCCAAAACTGCTATTCAGAAATAGTCTGAATGTCAAGTCTAAACAGCCAGCCAATAGCATAATTATACTGTCAATGTAAAGATATATTTTGCAGTTTCAATTCATGTTCTTAGCCAACTTTTGCTGCGGTGATCATTTTGAGAGAACATGATTCTATGGATCACTATAATCCAGACAAGCCTCCTTGTAAAAGTCAAGAATTTTTGTCCTATGTAAAATGAAATTGAGTTAAAATTGTTTCAAGCATCCAACAGCAAGCAGATTTTTATGTATTGATTCATTTACTTGAGGAAGGACCAACTTCTGGTGAACATGATATCAAGGAAGCAGGTTGCATGAATACTTTCACTTTTCTTTATTACCTCTATCTTGTTTAATTTTATCTGTACTCAACAGTTCCTGATCTCTGGCTGTAGCTGATAAGAGTCTGAAGTGTCCTTGTGTAGGTTTAACATGAAAGAGATTTGAATGAAGCACAAGTATGACATGTGTAACGTTTAACAAAAAATTTTGTATCACGCTCTGAAAAGGTATATGAATATATGAAAGTTGGAAGAGCTTCCTGCAGGTTCATGTAAATGAGATTGGCTGGGGTGCAGTAAATTATCTCTAAATGAAGGAGTCTCTAAACTCAGCCTCCCAATGTGCTGGTTCTTTCAAATCAATACTTTTTTCCTGTTTCTGTTCAAATGGATGTAACAATGTTCCTCCCTGGAGTTTTGTGTGTGTGTGTGCGTGTGTGTGCGCATGTGTACAACCATGTCGTTTTGTTATTTTGGAGGAGAAAAGATAAGGCTCTGTAGATTCATGAGCAATTCAATAAATATTTCTTTTTCTGAATGTAGCATCCGAATTCATCCTTCTGCAACCTCTTCAAAAACCGGCCACATGTTGACTTAACTGAACAGCAATATTTGTACTACATGCTTCATACTGTGCCAAGTAAGTCACCAAGGCACTCAGTACAAGTTTTGCTGTCCACACATCTGCTGTTTGCCATAGCAAGTATGACATTAACACATCCAAGAGTCCTCAATGGAGCTATGTAGCAGATTGCGTCATACCGAGAGCACAAAGGAGTGTCAGGTGATTGGCAGGTCTCTGACACTTTTTTCAAAAGCCAGAATGTGTTGCAGGAGGAGTTGAAGTTCCCTAAGGGTTTCCAGTTTAGGAGCTGATTCTAATCGTAATTAGAGGAATTGCCCATGGATATAGCTCCATTTGGTTTGAAGGAATGTCTCATCACTGTGCATGCTGAGAGGAACACAGCTCAAAGAAGAAAGTAATCTGATTTTGGTAGCATGGTTATGAAGGGCTGAGTTTGAAGGAAGTTATGTGTACTAAGCCAGATCAGAATTAAATGTTGTCAAAGAAAAACCAGGGAAAGCTGGAACGGGCTTCTGTCGTTTTGGACTGATTGATGTATATTTAGCCTCAGCACCTGCTGAGAACACAGTAGACTTATTTGTATCAAGATTTTGGTTTAAGTTTAGCTGGTGACACTGAGAACATTGTAGAAACATATATCAAAGAGACAGAGGTGAATTCCTCTTATAAATATTAACCACATGTATCTGTAATATTGATCAACAAAAAAGTGTCCTATTAAAATAATTCTGATTCAATTTGTGTTTAAAATGAAATAAAGTTTCATTTTTTATCAAATACTTCTTTTAAATGCTTTTCTAAACATTTCACAGAAACTGGACAAGAAAAACTTACAGCAAACATACTTGCTGGTTTTTATCTGACCAAACTGCTATGACCTTTACTCTTGTTTTCTCATACATTAATCTTGACAGAATAAAATACTGTCAGAGTATCTTCATCTAGGAGCATAGCATTATGACTGTGTCAGGATGAGACCCTGGTAGTTACCCTTCCCTTTCCATAAAAATAAAGAGGTTTTGCATCCTCTGAATTATTCTGCCCTTGCACAGACTGGAGGAGTTTTGTAGGAATTTTGTAGGCAGGTTACATAGTCTCAGAATCGCATTACTATTCTAATTTATGAGTATTTGTAACGAAATAACACATGAGGATACTGAACACACAACACCCATTTCCAGGTCTGCTTAAGGTTCACAAAGTGTCTGTGAGTCTGAGGCTAGTGTGGAAACCTCCAGAAGAGATTTCCTGGTGCATCCTAAAGCAGTAATTTCATTCTCCACTTTGATAATGATCATGATGTTTAGTCCAAAACTGAAATATTAGATGAAGAATTTTCTCTTCAAGGAGGGAGGATAGATGTCTGTTGCCCTTCTGGGTCATTCCGCTTTTCATTTTGGTAATATTGTCCTTCCTGCTAATAAATACATATAAAGTGCCCGAAATTTCCCTTCATATGAGAAGCATCCTTGGTGTCTTGAGATTTTTTCATCTGGAATATAGATTGATCCTCCCTTAAAGCAGCATGACAACAGCCAACTGAGAAAAAAGGAGGATTTTAAAATTCTTGTAGCACAAAACCTACACATCTGCTGGAATGTGAGATGATTCACATATTCCTTGTAATTAATGACAAACTATAAGTAGAGCTTTAGAAACCATTTGCAGAACAGTAAAAAGAAAATGGGGTCATTTATATTAGCATTCCAGATAAGATATGCTACAATGTGATATACAGGTGTGATATGTAGGATTCATAGGTAAGACTGAGAAATAGTGCTAAAGTGCTAAAATAATGACTCTGTGAGACTAATAGCCAGTTTTGAATGTTCAGAAAGATACCTCTTCTTCACTATTGATTTACACATTTCCCATCTTTCTTTGTAAAATAAAGCTAGTTGGACATCCCAGAAAAAGTGTCAGAAGTGGTCTACCTGCACCAAGATCAGCCCAGGTCTGGGGCAGGATGCTGGGATGCCTATGTGCCTCTCTACCTAATATACACAAAACTTTCCTCCACTAGTAAAAGTATTGCTTGCAAAGATGTTATGAGGTCAGTGTGAAAACAGGTACAAGAAGAATGCTGTTGAAGTGCATCCAGTGTATGCATACACTGTTCATAAATATTTTTTGGTGCCTTTCCTGGTCAGATGGAGGTTGATGGGGCTACTTGATTTCTGAGGTTACAGAATCTACCATGGCAGTCTGCATGAGTATTTACTCAAGTCCCTCTGGCTCCAGCCAGATTTATTTTGCCAAAATTAGAACTAAGATACCGTGATTTGATTTAAAGTGCCATATAACATTGCAGTGATAGGAGGGCATTATGGGGGGTTCAAATAGTGAGTGGGTAAGTCGTTAAAGTGATAACTATTTTTTTCCTTCTTTTCTTCCCATTGCAGAAACATGTTTTCTTCTAAATCTACTTTCTGAAGTCTAGATTTTTCTTGTCTTGACATCCATAAATAGTTTTACATGTGTGATTCCTCTCATTTTGGATTATTGCTTATATGCCTGATATTGCAGGCTTGAGACATTCTTTCCTGAGAGAATCTTTGCACATTGTATCTTAGACTCACAATGATAATAAGTACTGTCATAAAGCACCTGAGGGAAAAATCTCTCATACTCATCATAAATCACTTCAGTTATTATTTTAAGCAAGTGTTTTAAACAGTCTAGAAGAAACAGTAGCAATAGGTATCTCTTAGATTAAGTTCTTGGCCTATAGCTTAAGTATTCCATAAATTCAAAACACTGCTGCAGAAATGCAGTTGAAGGAATGCTTTGAAAGTATGTAGGTAACACCTCTGGTAAGCTGCAGTTCCTAGTCTAAAAATTAATGAATTCCTATTAACAGAGATAATAAACATATCAAGACATCAACAGATTGGCAGAAAAGACTGACTCTTAAAAGTGATGTTCCTAGATGCCTTTTAATTGGTATCTGTTCATCAAGAATGATAGACATAGGAAATAGGGATATTATTTTTAGCATAAAAGGTAGTTACTATCTTTAAAGGTTAAGACTTTAAAGGTTTAAGACTTTTAAAGGTTTCAGATACTTTGAAACAATGACCTTTAAAAAGTCTTACCTGTGTTCTCTCTGACCTAAATAAAAGACAACTACACAGCATCAAACATACACATGGTTTAATAGTTATGCAGACTTGTTAAAAAATAATTTCTTAATCATGCAGAAGTGAAGAAAGATGGTACAGTGGGTTATACCATTAACTTGTAATTCAGAAAGACTGTGTTCCAGTCTTTCTTCTGTCATACATTTCCCTAAGAGCTAGGGCCATGGCACCACTTAAATCGAAGTTCTTAAACTTTACATGCCTGGTCCTCAGACTAGAAAGCACTGTAATACCTATTGATTCCATGTATATTACTTTAAAAAGTTCAGGATTAGTTCTTGGATGGTTCTTCCATATAATCATGAAATTAAAGAGAGAAACTTAAGATTCCTGTTCATTCCCTTCTATACTGGGCAAGAGCTGTTTCAAGAAAGGTAAAAAGTAACCTTTACCTACGTAATTTATAAGCCACTAAGGAAAAATTTCTCATGTGAAAAGCTAATATAGTTATCTCAGTGTTTTGTACTCCAATCACAAAACATCCAACCAAAGATTAACTTCCCCTTCTAAGTAATCACATCTCACTCTTCTTTATCTTGGGTTTAATATTGGCTGTGAGAAGAGGATACACATATGGCTTGAGAAGGGAATTTTTGTTGAAGAAGCATACAAACTCTAGCTTAAATGAAGTGAAGGCAAGAGAAACATGCAGAGCTTCCTGGGTGAAACTGCTTCTAAGTGTGCATTAGTGCTCAGGGAATTTAGGACAGATCAAGCCATGTCTGCGAGACTTAGGCATCTATAAAGCAGCTAGACAAAGCTATGGACTAAGGTGTATCTCCTGAAAACAGATGTCATTCGTTGTGGACTTCCCCTTAAAGTTCTGGTTGCTTTCTGACTCAATATGAAAGAAGGCATGACTAAGCAAGTGTGATAATTTTAAAAATTTAAATATAAGAGGGTTTATTGTCTTATTGTTCCTTATATGTTGCTTTTGACAAGTGTACTAACAGAATTTAAAAAATAGGCTAAATTCAGATTTCCATTTATGTGGAAAAGATACACTTCCCAACATAAGCTTTGCACTTGCATTTTCTTTCAAGTAACAGAGTCTTTCTAAACTGAGGTGACATTTATAAACAAATCAATACAGCATGAAAGAGAATTCTTAGTTTCCCAACCTAGAATTCATGAAACAGCACAGCTGGGTTTCTTTCTCATCAAGGCCATCAGGTTTTCATTCTGTATGAATGCTGAAATAGTTCATAATTATGTCCTTATGTCTCCTTTATAAATTAAAAAACACTTCTAGTTATGGTAGTCAGCAAGTACGAACATTTCTTGTGAAGTGATTATGTCTAAAATATTGGGAGGTTTTCTCTGCTTTTATTTTTTGTTTAAGATAATTAAGATGCTACAATATTGCTCAGAATTCTGGGTACCTTCACTATTAACTCCCATGTACTCGGGAGAAAGCTGAGTGACAGTTTCATATGATCTGGCTTTGCCTCAGGAGAAATGTCAATAAATACATTGCCCCCAAAAAGCTGTGTGTGTGGGAAGAGCTAAATTAAGACTCAGAAG
Source organism: Mesitornis unicolor (assembly GCF_000695765.1). Lineage (NCBI taxonomy): Eukaryota > Metazoa > Chordata > Aves > Mesitornithiformes > Mesitornithidae > Mesitornis > Mesitornis unicolor. Next base: position 9,536 of record NW_010158933.1, on the reverse strand, counting down.
TAATCCTATGATATTTCAGCAACCAATTCATGTGAAATACATAGGAATGATGATTATGGGAATAATGTGGAAGTTCTTCCCATCCAAGTGCTATGTCTCAGTTAACCAGTTTGCTCTGAAAAGTTTTATGCTGCAGCACTCTGCTCTTCCTTTTAGTGTATATTTTTAATTACTCGTTGAACCCTATATAACTTCAGTGGAATTTCCTAAATGTCTTTTCCCGTCTTCCACTCATGGGAAGACAAAGTCCTGTAACATGTTGATAAGATGTGCAACACAAGTGATTAAAGTCCTTTGAAGAAGCATAAGATGCAGTTGTCGTGGTTTAGGCCCAGCGTACAACTGGGCATCACGATGCCCCAAAAAGGGGCTAGTCAAAATACGGACTGGGAGTGCTTCTCATCACTTAAAAGGTCACAGGCAAAAGACAGACTTATCGTAGGGAGAAAACAAAACAATTTTAATTCATTAACAACAGCATCAGAGTAGAACAGTGCAAGATACAACTAGATCTTAAAGTCAGACACCTTCCCCCAACCCCTCCATTCTTCCCGGGCTCACCTTTTGTTCCCGGTTTCCTCACCTCCCCCTTTTGCCCACGGGTGCAGGGGGAATGGCAATGAGGGTTGCAGTCAGTTCATGCTATGACGTCTACTGCCACTCTTTTTCTCTTTCCTCTTCCAGGGGTAGGGGAGGACTTCTCCCACCCTCTCTCTCTGGTTCCACGTGGCACCTTTCCCACAGGAGAAGAAGTCCATAAAAGTCCAATGCAGGTCTGCCCACATTCACAGTTCCCTCACACACGAACTGCTCCACAGCACACACTGTCCAGTCACGGCTTCTTCAGGGGCAGCCACCTGCTCATGAGGATATGCCCCAACCAGTGAGCTTCTGCGGGCTGCAGGTGGGTGGATGTGGTGCACTGGTTGCAGGGGCAACTGGCTCTGCACCCTTCCCATCCTCCCTCTTCTTTCTTTCTTCAACCGACCTTTGGTGTTTTTTAAAGTTGTTCTTCTCAGGTCCCACTCCTTTCTCTGCTGCAGGTCCCTTCTGATGGTTTTGAAGAATTACTGGCTCTCTGTTTTAGGCTGGAGCTGCAGCAGGGCTTAAGCTTAAGTTGGAGTCAGTCTGGCCTAGCCCAGCCAACAGGGCCAGGGTTTGGGCCATCCACACCCGAGGCTGCGCTGGTCGGGAACGGTACAAGAAAGAGAGCGAGTGTGCCCTGCACCCCCCTGAAATACATGAATTCACAGGGGTGCTAATTGGTTTGGCCCTGGTCAGAGGTGGCTCTGACATTGGAGGGAGGAAGCTTTTCAGGTATCTTCTTACAGGGCTATGTCCATAGCCCTCCCCTGCTACCAAAACACAAAACCAAAAACCTCTCAGAAAAAAACAATACGGCAGTTCAAATGTGAAAGTTTAAATTACAGAAGGGAAATGACATGTAATATCATTGGCTAAATGTTTTGGACAGCTGTACTAATTTTGTAAAGTGCTCAAGTAAAACCCAAAGTTGTGGCCTCTTAATTAAAGCTTGAGCTTAGAGTGCTCAGAAGACTTACCATTCCTCTGAACTTTCTAGCAAATAAAGATGAAACTCTGAATTTCAGGGTAAACCAAACACAGGATAGATAATGCTGGTTTTTTATTGCTGTTTGTTCTGGCAGATACAAGCAAAAACTGAGTATTGCTTCTTAGCTCTTTATATCCTTTGAATGTTTGTGGAACGGTTAAGTCAATGTGCAAAGGGGAATAACAAGTTTTTGAGAGTGTTGCTGTAAACTAATCATATAATATTCTTACTTTAGCACAGTTGGGTACCATGTTTATTAGCAATCATTTACCTGTGACTGCTACCGTATAGTACTTCTGCAGTGACAAGTGGATTTTTTCATTGTTTACAGAAGCCTTGTTCTGCCAGTTTACTCGCTTATCGTCAGTGAGTAAAGGTAGCAGAATAAGAGCCTTGGAAACTACAGAATTTCCCTACTAATGTCTTTGTGAAGATGAAGTATATACTAAATACATTTAAATAATCCCAAGTAATATTTTATGCTTTGTTGTTCCTTCCCTGAAGTGAAAATTCTAAGTTTTTTTTTTACCAAGCAAGAACTGAGGTTCTGTAAAAATCATAGAATCATAAAATGTGTTGGGCTGGAAAGGACCTTTAAAGGTCATCTAGTCCAACACCCCTGCAGTAAGCAGGGACAATGTTACCAGATCAGGTTGCTCAGAGCCCCATCAACCCTGACCTTGAATATCTCCAGGGATGGGGCCTCCACCACCTCTCTGGACAACCTGTTTCAGCGATCTACCACTCTCATATTAAATAACCTTTTCTTAATATCCAACCTAAATCTACCCTTTTCTAGTTTAAAACCATTAACCCTCTTCCTAACGCTACATGCCCTAGTGAACAGCTATGAAAAACAATGGTAAGATTAAGTTTCACCAGGAACTGGGTAACAGAAAATGACATTAATAAAGGGCCATGCATTGCTACTCTCTCCATGTGAACTATTTTTCCACAGTGAAATACCACACATCCACTCATAAAACTTCTTTCTCTACTTATATAGTCCCTAATTCTGCTTTAATTCATTCACTTTGGATGTGACATAACTACCCTCTGGAATTTATCATTTTGCTATGAGTTTCAGGCTGATGATGCCACTACAGTCAGTGCCTCCCTGACTATTTTGCATTGTGCTGCTTTGCATTTCATGTAGCCTGCCCAGGTACCTGCCTCTGCAGCTTTACAGTCATCTTGATTATGTGATACTTTAAATGCTGTAAAAGGCAGGATCCTTTTATGACTCCAGTTGTGGCAAACCACATATCTGTGACAAAATAGCCATATTTAGTCCCATTTCTAGGATAAAAACTTCCTTACCCCCCAGCATGTTTAGCTCACCTCTTCTAATTGTGACCATTTTTTGCTTTCCTCTTTCGCTCTTAACCCTTTTTATTCCCATTGTGAAAGCTGAGATCCATTCTTTTATTTCCAGCATCTGGATCGTTAAAATAAAGACCAAGTATCACAAGACTCATAGTATCACAAAGGTGAGAAACATCAGAGAATTCAGGACTGTTTGTGGCTTAGTCATCAGAGCAAAGTAGAATCCTGTTCACCTTAATGTATTGAAGTAGGTCTGTAAAATGATGCATTGCCTGAAGAATCCCTGACTATAAGAATTAATCAAACTTTTCCATGAAGGTGCTAAATTTTAATGAATTTTTGCCTTTATGTTTTTACATTTTTGTATCTTTAGTATGGATGACTGTTTTTTTTCTGCTACAACTGAAAGTAATGCTTGATCGTTCTTGAAGATGTTCTTTCATTTAAGCACAATCAAAATGTTTTTCTCTTCTCTCTCTCCCTCTCTCTCTCTCTCTTTTTCATTTTCAAGTTAGACTTCCAAGGATCTATTTTTTCTATGACATTTTAACTTTCATATTCTGAACCTACCAATAAGAACAGCAGTGAATTTCTGAAAACTCAAGATGGATTTCAATAAAAGCAACCATTTACTTGGGTTTAAAAAAAGTACATTTTTTAAATTCAATTGTGTCAAGTTTATGAAAAAAGTATTTAGTTTGATTTTTCTGTATTCTTAACTTGTTTCAAAAACCCTTTCTGGCCCTGTAGACCTACAAAGATGCCAAGAAAAATTTTTCTTCATAAGTATATATAGAAGACAAAGCATGAATGTGCCAGAGCATTCAGAAATTCTGAAATATCTTATTTTAAAAATGTTGTTTCAGCTTGTCAGCAATAGAATGGAGATACTTTTGTGGTCATCATTCTGAAAGATGATTTATTGGATTATACTCTAATTGAATGACAGGATATGGAGACAGAAATAAAATTAAAATCACAGATCGCCAAATTCTAGGGCAAAGATCTTTTTGTGGCTAGGGCAGCTATAAGTTGCTTACTGTCCTTCAGGATAATCAGAAGTGTGATAACAAGAAGTTCTGCAGTATCAGTGGTTTTTATCACTTGCCACACTAATTTTACTCATCCATAAAATATTAATAAATGTGAAAGAATAAATAGATGTGTTTTCTGGCAAGAATTTTAAATTAATTAAATTAATTTAAATTATTTTTTATGGCAGTTAGATGTCTAACATACTTTGAAAGCCAATAGCAGTAAGATACTCAGCTGCTTTTTCTTAAAAAAAATATCCTCTTCTCTATTCATACAATTAACCAATGTAAAAAAATCAAGGGGCCAGGAGAGTAAATAGAATTTTAAGCCTATATCTTGCAATTATATGTGCTTTGTATTTTACTGTGTCTATTGAGATTGCAATTGACTTGAATGTTCAAAAATCATGAATCAACTGCCCAAAATAACTGTATTTTAATTACACATATTTTCAGTTCTACAGATTCAGTTATTTTTATTTGATTACTTCCTTCTAGAAATGTCAAAGTTGTTTTATATGTCTCCCTGTGCTTTTTTATTCCCTGTGTACACACACACACACATGTTCTGCTTACTGTCACTGTATTTTATGTTTGTTGTCAAACTACATGTTATTACAGTTATCAGAGTCTTCCTTCTCCACTCCATGTAAACAAATAAAAGAACACCTAAAAACCTTTTTCTGGGGGCTGGGTCATCATTAATTTTGTACCTGAAGAGAATAAATTGGTTTCTAATACGATTTGTAATACGGTAGCCATTCTAAAGATTTAGGACTTCCTGCCTGCAGGTTTATGTCTGTGTTCTGCTGTGTACTGATCAATCTGACACCAGCCATGCTTGTCACCTGAGAAAACCAAACTCTGTTCATCAGTTTTGAACTACTCAGCTCCAAGCTCTACTTTTCCCATCCAAACTGAAATTCAATGGCACTTATCATTAGTTTAGTTCAGTTCTTTGGAGAGAGTTGATCTGTAGCTTTCCTCTGTGTTTCATTATTCTGTTTCATGTTCAGTGACTTCAGGAAACTCAAGATTTTCTTTTTAGTGAGAAGGGAATGGAGGTTGAAACAGAATGAGAGACATTTGCCTATTCACTCTTGCATTCCACCCTTTTATATAGGAGTTACATATGAAATACAAGAATCTAATGAGATTGCAGCAGTTTCATTAAGAAAAGGATAGGAATGGAAGGAGACTACAACCTTATCACAAGAAATATTAATCAGTACTGACTTGTCCATGGATTTTTCATCTTCTATGTGCAAAAAGTGGGGGGAGGGGAAATCTCAAAACCAGTTTAGTCAGGGAGAAAAAAATGTGAAGTCATGAAAAGTTGCATGCTCTTTCATTCTGTTCTTGAAGTGCTTCATAAGCATGAAAAATTATTTCTACAAAGGTAAATATGCAGTTTCCTTTTTCAATGCTCAAGACCCTTGCATGCACTACTCTGAAGAATAATTTGTATTGGCTAAACTAGAATCTGAAGAACATGGTTTGTGAGCTAAAGAATGTCAATAATAATTTCAGCACTCCTGTTGTTTCCTCACTGGCAAAGTTTGCAAACTATGAATGTACCCCTATTATAAAGTATTCTCAGTATGGAGAGTATTTATCACAAGGAAAAAAAAAAAGTCTGTTCAGATTTTTCTAAGCAAATGCTTCAATTAATTTTCAACCTATTTTCAGTCATTGCCATTTTACTAATAATTTCTCAAGGCCTATTTTTTATTTTCTTTGTTTTATTTCTTTTTTAAAGACATACCTGAAATAATTGTTACCCACTATGCTAATTAAGCTTGGTGCTTATTATTTAACCTATAAACTAAACTTCTGTGAGAAGTCAGTTTGCTCCAGCTCTGTAAAGTCTTAGGTCCTATTTAGTCATTACCCTAAGGAATTGCAATCTGCAATGAAGGAAAATGGGATAGAAAAGGGAAGAAATGGTGAATCTTGGCTTTAGACACTGGATGCTTACAGTTCAGTTTCTCACCTTTTTTTTTAATTTCATTTTTATTCATTATGTGAGCTAAGTAACACTGATAATTAACAAAACCTGTTACTGACTTCTTATCATACATACTGATCTTGCTGTGACTTTCTGAATATAATTATTTTACTAATAACTTTTATTATGGCTATATTGTAGGCATGTCTAAACAAACTTCTTCACTTAAAATGGATTGAACTGCAAATGAACCAATTAATTTCTGAGAAATAAACTAGTAAATGTCATATAAAATAAAATGAAATTCAAATTTGAGCCATGGAACTTAGAGTCTTTTATTTTGTTAATCTGTAAATCACATCCTTGAATTTTTCTGGTGGGAAAAAAAACCAAACAAACCTAAAACCAATCACTTAAAATTCTGGATGAATGTATCTGTGGAATGTAGGACAAAAACAAAAACAAAACAGCAATAAATAAATAAATTGCAACTGAAAATGCCTCTATGATGCCATCACCCAAGATACGACAATTGAAAATTATGCTTGTTAAAACACGCACTACGAAAAGATCACTTTTTATATACAATTTTGGGCTGTAATAATTACACAGAATCACAGAATCACAGAATCACAGAACGTTAGGGATTGGAAGGGACCTCAAAAGATCATCTAGTCCAATCCCCCTGCCGGAGCAGGAACACCTAGATGAGGTTGCACAGGAAGGCGTCCAGGCGGGTTTTGAATGTCTCCAGAGAAGGAGACTCCACAACCTCTCTGGGTAGCCTGTTCCAGTGCTCTGTCACCCTCACTGAGAAGAAGTTTCTTCTCAAATTTAAGTGGAACCTCCTGTGTTCCAGCTTGTGCCCATTACCTCTTGTCCTATCATTGTTTGTCACCGAGAAGAGCCTGGCTCCATCCTCGTGACACTCACCCTTTAAATATTTATAAACATGAATGAGGTCTCCCCTCAGTCTCCTCTTCTGCAAACTAAAGAGCCCCAGCTCCCTCAGCCGCTCCTCATAAGGGAGATGCTCCACTCCCTTGATCATCTTTGTAGCCCTACGCTGGACTCTCTCCAGCAGTTCCCTGTCCTTCTTGAACTGAGGGGCCCAGAACTGGACACAATATTCCAGATGCGGTCTCACCAGGGCAGAGTAGAGGGGGAGGAGAACCTCTCTCGACCTACTCACCACCCCCCTCCTGATACACCCCAGGATGCCATTGGCCTTCTTGGTCACTTACTTGTGTAATTAAAAAATCTTTTTTTTTACCACAGTGAAAAGATAGGGAAAATAGTGACTGCTGTCAGTGCTTCTGTGTGTAGCTCTGCACATTCTGTAATGTTCTGACAGTTCTCATACTACTTTTTTCTATCTAACAAAAAATCAAGTAATGTACCTTAGCTGATACTAATCTCCTGTGACAATACGAATCAGTGAGGTGCATAGGTGTCTGAAGCAAAGTATAAAATGAAAAAGCTGCATGCTAAGGATCCTAAAAAAGCTGCCTTCATTCAGTTTTATTCCTGCTACCTTTTAGAAGCATATGTTACTCTCAAATCACTTAGAGGTATGACCTCAACAACAATAATCTTTTGTCTTCGTACTTTATATTCTTTGAAGTGTTTTCCTGCATTCAGTGATGCCTTTTAAATATAGAAACCATGGAATAATAAATCATTCATCTTTCCCTTGTTTTTCACGTGTACTTCTTAAACAGATCCCAGCATACTAGGGCTTTTCTCAGCATTTTAAGTTGTCATATACACACCATAATACAGATAATAGATGTCTAATTTTAGTGAATATTTAGTATTTAGAAGAACATAAATATTTTCTCAGCTGTTTTGCCTACAAATGTTAGAATCAATAAGCTTCTGGTGGTTAGTAAGTTCATGGACCTATTGCTGGACGTATAAATCTGAACTTTGACATCAGTTGTCTTCAAGTTGGGAATGAATAAACAACTCTATGTATCACTGATATTTCTCCAGAATTAAAGCAATGCTGTTGAAAAATTAGTTTAGCCTGCAGCTGCTTTCTACCATGAATTAAGAATGTTCAATCACTAATGATGTTTCTGTATGAACTATCATTTTATTTTAGCCATCTAATTTTATTATTATATAGGATCATTATCATTGTCACACACTGTTTATTCCTGTGAAAGACATATCTTTCTAGCAAGATGGTATTATGTTTTTCATCACCTTCCAATCTTTAAATGACAGTAACTCTCTTGCATTTAGCAAAAGAGAAGACGGATTTGTTCCCAGTCTTCAAGCATTTATTTCTGTATATTTCTGAATGATACTCTTGAAAATAGGAACAAGAATAAAGCAGCAATCAACCTGGAAAGCATATGCAATCACTTAAAATGTCTGAATCTAGTCCTAAAGTGAAAGGCTCAGGCCCATTTCTTCTGGAAATGTGCCATTTTGTCCTGTAGTTGAAGCAACACATACAAAACGTACTTTATATGAACACATTATCAATGCAAACTGCATTTGATGTCTGTCTCTGTTTAAGGGTCAGAGAGAGAGAGTGAGCAGGATTTTCTATTGTCTCCTACCCTCCCAAGGGGAGGATTAAGAAAAAGGGAATAGAGAAAAAAAAGAGATGCTTTGCACAAGATTGGAAGTTAAGACTGCAACAAGTTTAATGAAAAAAAAAAAAACAACAGGGGAAAGGAATAAGGGAAAGTAATAAGGAACAAAGGATATTTAAGTATATACAAAATCCGATCCCAGTAGTCCCGAGTGGAAGTGTTCGAGCAGTGCCTCGTGGCCACTGCGACTGCTGTGACTTGTCACCAGGGACGGCAGTGGTGCTGGGAGCGGATGGTTGTGGATGCTGCTGAGCACGTGGAGGTAGCCCCAGCCGTCCCGAGATGCGACAGGAAGCGGCCCAGGAAGCCAAGAAAAGCCTGCAAAAAACCTCAGTTTTTTATAGGCTGTGGCCAGAAAGGGGAGGGAACAGTACTGATCTCTGACCCCCCAGGGTCCTACAGACACCACCAGTCCTTCCCTATCAGACTGGTAACCTTAAACCGTAACATTCCACCCCTTGTTCCATACCATTTCCTGCCACAGTCAAGTTCACTTCACCAAGTTAAGGACTGTCTCTATTCAGCAATCTGTGGGGTCCAGGCTGCAGGTCTTCATTCACCTTGGTAGTCTATCAGGATGGAGGAGATGGTATAGAGTACGTCAGAGTCCATGTGTACACGTTGTGGGTTTATCCTGGAACTCTTGGATGCCACATTTCTATCTGGATAGAAGAAAACTTAAAAAAAATAACTTATCACTATTATACAGTACTGTATATTACAAAACATAAAATCAAACTCTTTCAGGAAATGCTAAATTTCTTTGTGGTACACAATGAACTTTGCCATTTTCCTACATTACCCACCAAGTATGTCTTAGGCCTTGAGCAGAGACAACCCCGTGGATGGGTTTGCCCCTGCCCAAAGCAGGAGAGACCCACACAGTCTTCCCCAACAGATTCTTTTCACATACAGCAGGGATTCCAGCCCCTTCTACTACGTGCATCAGGTCTGACTGGGCGGCACTGGCTCTGTTAATGGATCCCCTGGTGTTAACCAACCAGGTAGCCTCTGTCAAATGCTTGTCCCAATTTTTTAAAGTTCCC